>NW_027211747.1:0-157500 GCF_022749685.1 Semicossyphus pulcher
AAAACGGGCTTTATTGTTTCGATGAGTGTCTTTGAGACATAAAAAACAGGATTTTCATCTAAATCATATTTTTTAGTAATTTTGAATCCTGTATAAGGACATAGCACCTTAACCTATGAAAATTGTAAAAATGCACTTCTTTTGGCGAGAGGAGGTCGAAAACAGCATTTGAGCGTCTTGGTAAAGATGCAGTAAAGTTCACATAGCGTCTACTGTTATACTTGTCGAAAGATGCCTAATTCAGCGAGAGAAGCTCAAAACGGGCTTAATTGTTTCGATGAGTGCCTTTGAGACACAAAAAACAGGATTCTCATCTAAATCATATTTTTTTAGTAATTTTGACATTTTAAAGCATTTTTGAATCCTGGATAAGGACATAGCACCTTAACCTATGAAAATTGTAAAAATGTACTTCTTTTGGCGAGAGGAGGTCGAAAACAGCATTTGAGCGTCTTTGGTAAAGATGCAGTAAAGTGCGGATTGCTTGGACTGTTTGTCGAAAGATGCCTTATTCAGCGAGAGAAGCTCAAAACGGGCTTTATTGTTTCGATGAGTGCCTTTGAGACATAAAAAAACAGGATTCTCATCTAAATCATATTTTTTAGTAATTTTGACATTTTAAAGTTTTTGAATCCTGGATAAGGACATAGCACCTTAACCTATGAAAATTGTAAAAATGTACTTCTTTTGGCGAGAGGAGGTCGAAAACAGCATTTGAGCGTCTTTGGTAAAGATGCAGTAAAGTGCGGATTGCTTGGACTGTTTGTCGAAAGATGCCTAATTCAGCGAGAGAAGCTCAAAACGGGCTTTATTGTTTCGATGAGTGCCTTTGAGACATAAAAAAAGGATTCTCATCAAAATCATATTTTTTTTAGTAATTTTGACATTTTAAAGCATTTTTGAATCCTGGATAAGGACATAACACCTTAACCTATGAAAATTGTAAAAATGTACTTTTGGCGAGAGGAGGTCGAAAACAGCATTTGAGCGTCTTTGGTAAAGATGCAGTAAAGTGCGGATTGCTTGGACTGTTTGTCGAAAGATGCCTTATTCAGCGAGAGAAGCTCAAAACGGGCTTTATTGTTTCGATGAGTGCCTTTGAGACATAAAAAACAGGATTCTCATCTAAATCATATTTTTTAGTAATTTTGACATTTTAAAGCATTTTTGAATCCTGGATAAGGACATAGCACCTTAACCTATGAAAATTGTAAAAATGTACTTCTTTTGGCGAGAGGAGGTCGAAAACAGCATTTGAGCGTCTTTGGTAAAGATGCAGTAAAGTGCGGATTGCTTGGACTGTTTGTCGAAAGATGCCTAATTCAGCGAGAGAAGCTCAAAACGGGCTTTATTGTTTCGATGAGTGCCTTTGAGACATAAAAAAAGGATTCTCATCAAAATCATATTTTTTTTAGTAATTTTGACATTTTAAAGCATTTTTGAATCCTGGATAAGGACATAACACCTTAACCTATGAAAATTGTAAAAATGTACTTTTGGCGAGAGGAGGTCGAAAACAGCATTTGAGCGTCTTTGGTAAAGATGCAGTAAAGTGCGGATTGCTTGGACTGTTTGTCGAAAGATGCCTAATTCAGCGAGAGAAGCTCAAAACGGGCTTTATTGTTTCGATGAGTGCCTTTGAGACATAAAAAACAGGATTTTCATCTAAATCATATTTTTTAGTAATTTTGAATCCTGGATAAGGACATAGCACCTTAACCTATGAAAATTGTAAAAATGTACTTCTTTTGGCGAGAGGAGGTCGAAAACATCATTTGAGCGTCTTTGGTAAAGATGCAGTAAAGTTCACATAGCGTCTACTGTTATACTTGTCGAAAGATGCCTAATTCAGCGAGAGAAGCTCAAAACGGGCTTTATTGTTTCGATGAGTGCCTTTGAGACATAAAAAAAGGATTCTCATCAAAATCATATTTTTTTTAGTAATTTTGACATTTTAAAGCATTTTTGAATCCTGGATAAGGACATAGCACCTTAACCTATGAAAATTGTAAAAATGTACTTCTTTTGGCGAGAGGAGGTCGAAAACAGCATTTGAGCGTCTTTGGTAAAGATGCAGTAAAGTTCACATAGCGTCTACTGTTATACTTGTCGAAAGATGCCTAATTCAGCGAGAGAAGCTCAAAACGGGCTTTATTGTTTCGATGAGTGCCTTTGAGACATAAAAAAAGGATTCTCATCAAAATCATATTTTTTTTAGTAATTTTGACATATTAAAGCATTTTTGAATCCTATATAAGGACATAGCACCTTAACCTATGAAAATTGTAAAACTGCACTTCTTTTGGCGAGAGGAGGTCGAAAACAGCATTTGAGCGTCTTTGGTTAAGATGCAGTAAAGTGAGGATTGCTTGGACTGTTTGTCGAAAGATGCCTAATTCGGCGAGAGAAGTTCAAAACGTGCTTTATTGTTTCAATGATTGCCTTTGAGACATAAAATACAGGTTATTCATCTTAATCATATTTTTTAGTCATTTTGACATATTAAAGCATTTTTGAATCCTGGATAAGGACATATCACCTTAACCTATGAAAAGTGTAAAAATGCACTTCTTTTGGCGAGAGGAGGTCGAAAACAGCATTTGAGCGTCTTTGGTAAAGATGCAGTAAAGTTCACATAGCGTCTACTGTTATACTTGTCGAAAGATGCCTAATTCAGCGAGAGAAGCTCAAAACGGGCTTAATTGTTTCGATGAGTGCCTTTGAGACACAAAAAACAGGATTCTCATCTAAATCATATTTTTTTAGTAATTTTGACATTTTAAAGCATTTTTGAATCCTGGATAAGGACATAGCACCTTAACCTATGAAAATTGTAAAAATGTACTTCTTTTGGCGAGAGGAGGTCGAAAACAGCATTTGAGCGTCTTTGGTAAAGATGCAGTAAAGTGCGGATTGCTTGGACTGTTTGTCGAAAGATGCCTAATTCAGCGAGAGAAGCTCAAAACGGGCATTATTGTTTCGATGAGTGCCTTTGAGACATAAAAAAAGGATTCTCATCAAAATCATATTTTTTTTAGTAATTTTGACATTTTAAAGCATTTTTGAATCCTGGATAAGGACATAGCACCTTAACCTATGAAAAGTGTAAAAATGCACTTCTTTTGGCGAGAGGAGGTCGAAAACAGCATTTGAGCGTCTTTGGTAAAGATGCAGTAAAGTGTGGATGGCTTGGACTGTTTGTCGAAAGATGCCTAATTCAGCGAGAGAAGCTCAAAACGTGCTTTATTGTTTCGATGAGTGCCTTTGAGACATAAAAAACAGGATTCTCATCTAAATCATATTTTTTTTAGTAATTTTGACAAATTAAAGCATTTTTGAATCCTGGATAAGGACATAGCACCTTAACCTATGAAAATTGTAAAAATGTACTTCTTTTGGCGAGAGGAGGTCGAAAACAGCATTTGAGCGTCTTTGGTAAAGATGCAGTAAAGTGCGGATTGCTTGGACTGTTTGTCGAAAGATGCCTAATTCATCGAGAGAAGCTCAAAATGGGCTTTATTGTTTCGATGAGTGCCTTTGAGACATAAAAAACAGGATTTTCATCTAAATCATATTTTTTAGTAATTTTGAATCCTGTATAAGGACATAGCACCTTAACCTATGAATAGTGTAAAAATGCACTTCTTTTGGCGAGAGGAGGTCGAAAACAGCATTTGAGCGTCTTTGGTAAAGATGCAGTAAAGTGCGGATGGCTTGGACTGTTTGTCGAAAGATACCTAATTCAGCGAGAGAAGGTCAAAACGTGCTTTATTGTTTCGATGAGTGCCTTTGAGACATAAAAAACAGGATTTTCATCTAAATCATATTTTTTTAGTAATTTTGACAAATTAAAGCATTTTTGAATCCTGGATCCACCTTAACCTATGAAAATTGTAAAAATGTACTTCTTTTGGCGAGAGGAGGTCGAAAACAGCATTTGAGCGTCTTTGGTAAAGATGCAGTAAAGTGCGGATTGCTTGGACTGTTTGTCGAAAGATGCCTAATTCAGCGAGAGAAGTTCAAAACGTGCTTTATTGTTTCAATGATTGCCTTTGAGACATAAAATACAGGTTATTCATCTTAATCATATTTTTTATTCATTTTGACATATTAAAGCATTTTTGAATCCTGGATAAGGACATAGCACCTTAACCTATGAAAAGTGTAAAAATGCACTTCTTTTGGCGAGAGGAGATCGAAAACAGCATTTGAGCGTCTTTGGTAAAGATGCAGTAAAGTTCACATAGCGTCTACTGTTATACTTGTTGAACGATGCCTTATTCAGCGAGAGAAGCTCAAAACGGGCTTTATTGTTTCGATGAGTGCCTTTGAGACATAAAAAAAAGGATTCTCATCAAAATCATATTTTTTTAGTAATTTTGACATTTTAAAGCATTTTTGAATCCTGGATAAGGACATAACACCTTAACCTATGAAAATTGTAAAAATGTACTTTTGGCGAGAGGAGGTCGAAAACAGCATTTGAGCGTCTTTGGTAAAGATGCAGTAAAGTGCGGATTGCTTGGACTGTTTGTCGAAAGATGCCTTATTCAGCGAGAGAAGCTCAATTATTGTTTCGATGAGTGCCTTTGAGACATAAAAAAAAGGATTCTCATCAAAATCATATTTTTTTAGTAATTTTGACATTTTAAAGCATTTTTGAATCCTGGATAAGGACATAGCACCTTAACCTATGAAAATTGTAAAAATGTACTTCTTTTGGCGAGAGGAGGTCGAAAACAGCATTTGAGCGTCTTTGGTAAAGATGCAGTAAAGTGCGGACTGCTTGGACTGTTTGTCGAAAGATGCCTAATTCAGCGAGAGAAGTTCAAAACGTGCTTGTTTCAATGATTGCCTTTGAGACATAAAATACAGGTTATTCATCTTAATCATATTTTTTATTCATTTTGACATATTAAAGCATTTTTGAATCCTGGATAAGGACATAGCACCTTAACCTATGAAAAGTGTAAAAATGCACTTCTTTTGGCGAGAGGAGGTCGAAAACAGCATTTGAGCGTCTTTGGTAAAGATGCAGTAAAGTGTGGATGGCTTGGACTGTTTGTCGAAAGATACCTAATTCAGCGAGAGAAGCTCAAAACGGGCTTTATTGTTTCGATGAGTGCCTTTGAGACATAAAAAAAAGGATTCTCATCAAAATCATATTTTTTTAATAATTTTGACATTTTAAAGCATTTTTGAATCCTGGATAAGGACATAACACCTTAACTTATGAAAATTGTAAAAATGTACTTTTGGCGAGAGGAGGTCGAAAACAGCATTTGAGCGTCTTTGGTAAAGATGCAGTAAAGTGCGGATTGCTTGGACTGTTTGTCGAAAGATGCCTTATTCAGCGAGAGAAGCTCAAAACGGGCTTTATTGTTTCGATGAGTGCCTTTGAGACATAAAAAACAGGATTCTCATCTAAATCATATTTTTTTAGTAATTTTGACAAATTAAAGCATTTTTGAATCCTGGATAAGGACATAGCACCTTAACGTATGAAAAGTGTAAAAATGCACTTCTTTTGGCGAGAGGAGGTCGAAAACAGCATTTGAGCGTCTTTGGTAAAGATGCAATAAAGTTCACATAGCGTCTGCTGTTATACTTGTCGAAAGATGCCTCATTCAGCGAGAGAAGCTCAAAACGTGCTTTATTGTTTCAATGAGTGCCTTTGAGACATAAAATACAGGATTCTCATCTAAATCATATTTTTTAGTAATTTTGACATATTAAAGCATTTTTGAATCCTGGATAAGGACATAACACCTTAACCTATGAAAATTGTAAAAATGTACTTTTGGCGAGAGGCGGTCGAAAACAGCATTTGAGCGTCTTTGGTAAAGATGCAGTAAAGTGCGGATTGCTTGGACTGTTTGTCGAAAGATGCATAATTCAGCGAGAGAAGTTCAAAACGTGCTTTATTGTTTCAATGATTGCCTTTGAGACATAAAATACAGGTTATTCATCTTAATCATATTTTTTATTCATTTTGACATATTAAAGCATTTTTGAATCCTGGATAAGGACATAGCACCTTAACCTATGAAAAGTGTAAAAATGCACTTCTTTTGGCGAGAGGAGGTCGAAAACAGCATTTGAGCGTCTTTGGTAAAGATGCAGTAAAGTGTGGATGGCATGGACTGTTTGTCGAAAGATACCTAATTCAGCGAGAGAAGCTCAAAACGTGCTTTATTGTTTCGATGAGTGCCTTTGAGACATAAAAAAAAGGATTCTCATCAAAATCATATTTTTTTAGTAATTTTGACATTTTAAAGCATTTTTGAATCCTGGATCCACCTTAACCTATGAAAATTGTAAAATGTACTTCTTTTGGCGAGAGGAGGTCGAAAACAGCATTTGAGCGTCTTTGGTAAAGATGCAGTAAAGTGTGGATGGCATGGACTGTTTGTCGAAAGATACCTAATTCAGCGAGAGAAGCTCAAAACGTGCTTTATTGTTTCGATGAGTGCCTTTGAGACATAAAAAAAAGGATTCTCATCAAAATCATATTTTTTTAGTAATTTTGACATTTTAAAGCATTTTTGAATCCTGGATCCACCTTAACCTATGAAAATTGTAAAATGTACTTCTTTTGGCGAGAGGAGGTCGAAAACAGCATTTGAGCGTCTTTGGTAAAGATGCAGTAAAGTGCGGATGGCTTGGACTGTTTGTCGAAAGATACCTAATTCAGCGAGAGAAGGTCAAAACGTGCTTTATTGTTTCGATGAGTGCCTTTGAGACATAAAAAACAGGATTCTCATCTAAATCATATTTTTTTAGTAATTTTGACAAATTAAAGCATTTTTGAATCCTGGATCCACCTTAACCTATGAAAATTGTAAAAATGTACTTCTTTTGGCGAGAGGAGGTCGAAAACAGCATTTGAGCGTCTTTGGTAAAGATGCAGTAAAGTGCGGATTGCTTGGACTGTTTGTCGAAAGATGCCTAATTCAGCGAGAGAAGCTCAAAACGTGCTTTATTGTTTCGATGGGTGCCTTTGAGACATAAAATACAGGATTCTCATCTAAATCATATTTTTTAGTAATTTTGACATATTAAAGCATTTTTGAATCCTGGATAAGGACATAGCACCTTAACCTATGAAAAGTGTAAAAATGCACTTCTTTTGGCGAGAGGAGGTCGAAAACAGCATTTGAGCGTCTTTGGTAAAGATACAGTAAAGTGCGGATGGCTTGGACTGTTTGTCGAAAGATACCTAATTCAGCGAGAGAAGGTCAAAACGTGCTTTATTGTTTCGATAAGTGCCTTTGAGACATAAAAAACAGGATTTTCATCTAAATCATATTTTTTTTAGTAATTTTGACAAATTAAAGCATTTTTGAATCCTGGATCCACCTTAACCTATGAAAATTGTAAAAATGTACTTCTTTTGGCGAGAGGAGGTCGAACACAGCATTTGAGCGTCTTTGGTAAAGATGCAGTAAAGTTCATATAGCGTGTACTGTTATACTTGTCGAAAGATGCCTAATTCAGTTAGAGAAGCTCAAAAAGTGCTTTGAGACTTTCAGACATAAAATACAGGTTATTCATCTTAATCATATTTTTTTAGTCGTTTTGACATATTAAAGCATTTTTGAATCCTGGATAAGGACATAGCACCTTAACCTATGAAAAGTGTAAAACTGCACTTCTTTTGGCGAGAGGAGGTCGAAAACAGCATTTGAGCGTCTTTGGTTAAGATGCAGTAAAGTGAGGATTGCTTGGACTGTTTGTCGAAAGATGCCTAATTCGGCGAGAGAAGTTCAAAACGTGCTTTATTGTTTCAATGATTGCCTTTGAGACATAAAATACAGGTTATTCATCTTAATCATATTTTTTAGTCATTTTGACATATTAAAGCATTTTTTGAATCCTGGATAAGGACATATCACCTTAACCTATGAAAAGTGTAAAAATGCACTTCTTTTGGCGAGAGGAGGTCGAAAACAGCATTTGAGCGTCTTTGGTAAAGATGCAATAAAGTTCACATAGCGTCTGCTGTTATACTTGTCGAAAGATGCCTCATTCAGCGAGAGAAGCTCCAAACGTGCTTTATTGTTTCAATGAGTGCCTTTGAGACATAAAAAACAGGATTCTCATCTAAATCATATTTTTTAGTAATTTTGACATTTTAAAGCATTTTTGAATCCTGGATAAGGACATAGCACCTTAACCTATGAAAATTGTAAAAATGTACTTCTTTTGGCGAGAGGAGGTCGAAAACAGCATTTGAGCGTCTTTGGTAAAGATGCAGTAAAGTTCACATAGCGTCTACTGTTATACTTGTCGAAAGATGCCTAATTCAGCGAGAGAAGCTCAAAACGGGCTTTATTGTTTCGATGAGTGCCTTTGAGACATAAAAAAAAGGATTTTCATCAAAATCATATTTTTTAGTAATTTTGAATCCTGTATAAGGACATAGCACCTTAACCTATGAATAGTGTAAAAATGCACTTCTTTTGGCGAGAGGAGGTCGAAAACAGCATTTGAGCGTCTTTGGTAAAGATGCAGTAAAGTGCGGATTGCTTGGACTGTTTGTCGAAAGATGCCTTATCAGCGAGAGAAGCTCAAAACGGGCTTTATTGTTTCGATGGGTGCCTTTGAGACATAAAATACAGGATTCTCATCTAAATCATATTTTTTAGTAATTTTGACATATTAAAGCATTTTTGAATCCTGGATAAGGACATAGCACCTTAACCTATGAAAAGTGTAAAAATGCACTTCTTTTGGCGAGAGGAGATCGAAAACAGCATTTGAGCGTCTTTGGTAAAGATGCAGTAAAGTGCGGATTGCTTGGACTGTTTGTCGAAAGATGCCTTATCAGCGAGAGAAGCTCAAAACGGGCTTTATTGTTTCGATGAGTGCCTTTGAGACATAAAAAACAGGATTCTCTTCTAAATCATATTTTTTAGTAATTTTGACATTTTAAAGCATTTTTGAATCCTGGATAAGGACATAGCACCTTAACCTATGAAAATTGTAAAAATGTACTTCTTTTGGCGAGAGGAGGTCGAAAACAGCATTTGAGCGTCTTTGGTAAAGATGCAGTAAAGTTCACATAGCGTCTACTGTTATACTTGTCGAAAGATGCCTAATTCAGCGAGAGAAGCTCAAAACGGGCTTTATTGTTTCGATGAGTGCCTTTGAGACATAAAAAAGGGATTCTCATCAAAATCATATTTTTTTTAGTAATTTTGACATTTTAAAGCATTTTTGAATCCTGGATAAGGACATAGCACCTTAACCTATGAAAATTGTAAAAATGTACTTCTTTTGGCGAGAGGAGGTCGAAAACAGCATTTGAGCGTCTTTGGTAAAGATGCAGTAAAGTTCACATAGCGTCTACTGTTATACTTGTCGAAAGATGCCTAATTCAGCGAGAGAAGCTCAAAACGGGCTTTATTGTTTCGATGAGTGCCTTTGAGACATAAAAAACAGGATTTTCATCTAAATCATATTTTTTAGTAATTTTGAATCCTGTATAAGGACATAGCACCTTAACCTATGAATAGTGTAAAAATGCACTTCTTTTGGCGAGAGGAGGTCGAAAACAGCATTTGAGCGTCTTTGGTAAAGATGCAGTAAAGTGCTGATGGCTTGGACTGTTTGTCGAAAGATACCTAATTCAGCGAGAGAAGGTCAAAACGTGCTTTATTGTTTCGATGAGTGCCTTTGAGACATAAAAAACAGGATTCTCATCTAAATCATATTTTTTTAGTAATTTTGACAAATTAAAGCATTTTTGAATCCTGGATCCACCTTAACCTATGAAAATTGTAAAAATGTACTTCTTTTGGCGAGAGGAGGTCGAAAACAGCATTTGAGCGTCTTTGGTAAAGATGCAGTGAAGTGCGGATTGCTTGGACTGTTTGTCGAAAGATGCCTAATTCAGCGAGAGAAGCTCAAAACGTGCTTTATTGTTTCGATGGGTGCCTTTGAGACATAAAATACAGGATTCTCATCTAAATCATATTTTTTAGTAATTTTGACAAATTAAAGCATTTTTGAATCCTGGATAAGGACATAGCACCTTAACCTATGAAAAGTGTAAAAATGCACTTCTTTTGGCGAGAGGAGGTCGAAAACAGCATTTGAGCGTCTTTGGTAAAGATGCAGTAAAGTTCACATAGCGTCTACTGTTATACTTGTCGAAAGATGCCTAATTCAGCGAGAGAAGCTCAAAACGGGCTTTATTGTTTCGATGAGTGCCTTTGAGACATAAAAAAGGGATTCTCATCAAAATCATATTTTTTTTAGTAATTTTGACATTTTAAAGCATTTTTGAATCCTGGATAAGGACATAGCACCTTAACCTATGAAAATTGTAAAAATGTACTTCTTTTGGCGAGAGGAGGTCGAAAACAGCATTTGAGCGTCTTTGGTAAAGATGCAGTAAAGTTCACATAGCGTCTACTGTTATACTTGTCGAAAGATGCCTAATTCAGCGAGAGAAGCTCAAAACGGGCTTTATTGTTTCGATGAGTGCCTTTGAGACATAAAAAACAGGATTTTCATCTAAATCATATTTTTTTAGTAATTTTGAATCCTGTATAAGGACATAGCACCTTAACCTATGAATAGTGTAAAAATGCACTTCTTTTGGCGAGAGGAGGTCGAAAACAGCATTTGAGCGTCTTTGGTAAAGATGCAGTAAAGTGCTGATGGCTTGGACTGTTTGTCGAAAGATACCTAATTCAGCGAGAGAAGGTCAAAACGTGCTTTATTGTTTCGATGAGTGCCTTTGAGACATAAAAAACAGGATTCTCATCTAAATCATATTTTTTTAGTAATTTTGACAAATTAAAGCATTTTTGAATCCTGGATCCACCTTAACCTATGAAAATTGTAAAAATGTACTTCTTTTGGCGAGAGGAGGTCGAAAACAGCATTTGAGCGTCTTTGGTAAAGATGCAGTGAAGTGCGGATTGCTTGGACTGTTTGTCGAAAGATGCCTAATTCAGCGAGAGAAGCTCAAAACGTGCTTTATTGTTTCGATGGGTGCCTTTGAGACATAAAATACAGGATTCTCATCTAAATCATATTTTTTAGTAATTTTGACAAATTAAAGCATTTTTGAATCCTGGATAAGGACATAGCACCTTAACCTATGAAAAGTGTAAAAATGCACTTCTTTTGGCGAGAGGAGATCGAAAACAGCATTTGAGCGTCTTTGGTAAAGATGCAGTAAAGTGCGGATTGCTTGGACTGGTTGTCGAAAGATGCCTAATTCAGCGAGAGAAGTTCAAAACGTGCTTTATTGTTTCAATGATTGCCTTTGAGACATAAAATACAGGTTATTCATCTTAATCATATTTTTTATTCATTTTGACATCCTGGATAAGGACATAGCACCTTAACCTATGAAAAGTGTAAAAATGCACTTCTTTTGGCGAGAGGAGGTCGAAAACAGCATTTGAGCGTCTTTGGTAAAGATGCAGTAAAGTGTGGATGGCATGGACTGTTTATCGAAAGATACCTAATTCAGCGAGAGAAGCTCAAAACGTGCTTGATTGTTTCGATGAGTGCCTTTGAGACATAAAAAACAGGATTCTCATCTAAATCATATTTTTTAGTAATTTTGACATTTTAAAGCATTTTTGAATCCTGGATAAGGACATAGCACCTTAACCTATGAAAATTGTAAAAATGTACTTCTTTTGGCGAGAGGAGGTCGAAAACAGCATTTGAGCGTCTTTGGTAAAGATGCAGTCAAGTTCACATAGCGTCTACTGTTATACTTGTCGAAAGATGCCTAATTCAGCGAGAGAAGCTCAAAACGGGCTTTATTGTTTCGATGAGTGCCTTTGAGACATAAAAAAAGGATTCTCATCAAAATCATATTTTTTAGTAATTTTGACATTTTAAAGCATTTTTGAATCCTGGATAAGGACATAGCACCTTAACATATGAATAGTGTAAAAATGCACTTCTTTTGGCGAGAGGAGGTCGAAAACAGCATTTGAGCGTCTTTGGTAAAGATGCAGTAAAGTGCGGATGGCTTGGACTGTTTGTCGAAAGATACCTAATTCAGCGAGAGAAGGTCAAAACGTGCTTTATTGTTTCGATGGGTGCCTTTGAGACATAAAATACAGGATTCTCATCTAAATCATATTTTTTAGTAATTTTGACATATTAAAGCATTTTTGAATCCTGGATAAGGACATAGCACCTTAACCTATGAAAAGTGTAAAAATGCACTTCTTTTGGCGAGAGGAGGTCGAAAACAGCATTTGAGCGTCTTTGGTAAAGATACAGTAAAGTGCGGATGGCTTGGACTGTTTGTCGAAAGATACCTAATTCAGCGAGAGAAGGTCAAAACGTGCTTTATTGTTTCGATAAGTGCCTTTGAGACATAAAAAACAGGATTTTCATCTAAATCATATTTTTTTAGTAATTTTGACAAATTAAAGCATTTTTGAATCCTGGATCCACCTTAACCTATGAAAATTGTAAAAATGTACTTCTTTTGGCGAGAGGAGGTCGAACACAGCATTTGAGCGTCTTTGGTAAAGATGCAGTAAAGTTCATATAGCGTGTACTGTTATACTTGTCGAAAGATGCCTAATTCAGTTAGAGAAGCTCAAAAAGTGCTTTGAGACTTTCAGACATAAAATACAGGTTATTCATCTTAATCATATTTTTTAGTCGTTTTGACATATTAAAGCATTTTTGAATCCTGGATAAGGACATAGCACCTTAACCTATGAAAAGTGTAAAACTGCACTTCTTTTGGCGAGAGGAGGTCGAAAACAGCATTTGAGCGTCTTTGGTTAAGATGCAGTAAAGTGAGGATTGCTTGGACTGTTTGTCGAAAGATGCCTAATTCGGCGAGAGAAGTTCAAAACGTGCTTTATTGTTTCAATGATTGCCTTTGAGACATAAAATACAGGTTATTCATCTTAATCATATTTTTTAGTCATTTTGACATATTAAAGCATTTTTGAATCCTGGATAAGGACATATCACCTTAACCTATGAAAAGTGTAAAAATGCACTTCTTTTGGCGAGAGGAGGTCGAAAACAGCATTTGAGCGTCTTTGGTAAAGATGCAATAAAGTTCACATAGCGTCTGCTGTTATACTTGTCGAAAGATGCCTCATTCAGCGAGAGAAGCTCCAAACGTGCTTTATTGTTTCAATGAGTGCCTTTGAGACATAAAAAACAGGATTCTCATCTAAATCATATTTTTTAGTAATTTTGACATTTTAAAGCATTTTTGAATCCTGGATAAGGACATAGCACCTTAACCTATGAATAGTGTAAAAATGCACTTCTTTTGGCGAGAGGAGGTCGAAAA
Source organism: Semicossyphus pulcher (assembly GCF_022749685.1). NCBI lineage: Eukaryota > Metazoa > Chordata > Actinopteri > Labriformes > Labridae > Semicossyphus > Semicossyphus pulcher. Next base: position 13,304 of record NW_027211747.1, read on the forward strand.
CAGCATTTGAGCGTCTTTGGTAAAGATGCAGTAAAGTGCGGATTGCTTGGACTGTTTGTCGAAAGATGCCTTATCAGCGAGAGAAGCTCAAAACGGGCTTTATTGTTTCGATGGGTGCCTTTGAGACATAAAATACAGGATTCTCATCTAAATCATATTTTTTAGTAATTTTGACATATTAAAGCATTTTTGAATCCTGGATAAGGACATAGCACCTTAACCTATGAAAAGTGTAAAAATGCACTTCTTTTGGCGAGAGGAGATCGAAAACAGCATTTGAGCGTCTTTGGTAAAGATGCAGTAAAGTGCGGATTGCTTGGACTGTTTGTCGAAAGATGCCTTATCAGCGAGAGAAGCTCAAAACGGGCTTTATTGTTTCGATGAGTGCCTTTGAGACATAAAAAACAGGATTCTCTTCTAAATCATATTTTTTAGTAATTTTGACATTTTAAAGCATTTTTGAATCCTGGATAAGGACATAGCACCTTAACCTATGAAAATTGTAAAAATGTACTTCTTTTGGCGAGAGGAGGTCGAAAACAGCATTTGAGCGTCTTTGGTAAAGATGCAGTAAAGTTCACATAGCGTCTACTGTTATACTTGTCGAAAGATGCCTAATTCAGCGAGAGAAGCTCAAAACGGGCTTTATTGTTTCGATGAGTGCCTTTGAGACATAAAAAAGGGATTCTCATCAAAATCATATTTTTTTTAGTAATTTTGACATTTTAAAGCATTTTTGAATCCTGGATAAGGACATAGCACCTTAACCTATGAAAATTGTAAAAATGTACTTCTTTTGGCGAGAGGAGGTCGAAAACAGCATTTGAGCGTCTTTGGTAAAGATGCAGTAAAGTTCACATAGCGTCTACTGTTATACTTGTCGAAAGATGCCTAATTCAGCGAGAGAAGCTCAAAACGGGCTTTATTGTTTCGATGAGTGCCTTTGAGACATAAAAAACAGGATTTTCATCTAAATCATATTTTTTAGTAATTTTGAATCCTGGATAAGGACATAGCACCTTAACCTATGAAAATTGTAAAAATGTACTTCTTTTGGCGAGAGGAGGTCGAAAACAGCATTTGAGCGTCTTTGGTAAAGATGCAGTAAAGTTCACATAGCGTCTACTGTTATACTTGTCGAAAGATGCCTAATTCAGCGAGAGAAGCTCAAAACGGGCTTTATTGTTTCGATGAGTGCCTTTGAGACATAAAAAAGGGATTCTCATCAAAATCATATTTTTTTTAGTAATTTTGACATTTTAAAGCATTTTTGAATCCTGGATAAGGACATAGCACCTTAACCTATGAAAATTGTAAAAATGTACTTCTTTTGGCGAGAGGAGGTCGAAAACAGCATTTGAGCGTCTTTGGTAAAGATGCAGTAAAGTTCACATAGCGTCTACTGTTATACTTGTCGAAAGATGCCTAATTCAGCGAGAGAAGCTCAAAACGGGCTTTATTGTTTCGATGAGTGCCTTTGAGACATAAAAAACAGGATTTTCATCTAAATCATATTTTTTAGTAATTTTGAATCCTGTATAAGGACATAGCACCTTAACCTATGAATAGTGTAAAAATGCACTTCTTTTGGCGAGAGGAGGTCGAAAACAGCATTTGAGCGTCTTTGGTAAAGATGCAGTAAAGTGCTGATGGCTTGGACTGTTTGTCGAAAGATACCTAATTCAGCGAGAGAAGGTCAAAACGTGCTTTATTGTTTCGATGAGTGCCTTTGAGACATAAAAAACAGGATTCTCATCTAAATCATATTTTTTTAGTAATTTTGACAAATTAAAGCATTTTTGAATCCTGGATCCACCTTAACCTATGAAAATTGTAAAAATGTACTTCTTTTGGCGAGAGGAGGTCGAAAACAGCATTTGAGCGTCTTTGGTAAAGATGCAGTGAAGTGCGGATTGCTTGGACTGTTTGTCGAAAGATGCCTAATTCAGCGAGAGAAGCTCAAAACGTGCTTTATTGTTTCGATGGGTGCCTTTGAGACATAAAATACAGGATTCTCATCTAAATCATATTTTTTAGTAATTTTGACAAATTAAAGCATTTTTGAATCCTGGATAAGGACATAGCACCTTAACCTATGAAAAGTGTAAAAATGCACTTCTTTTGGCGAGAGGAGGTCGAAAACAGCATTTGAGCGTCTTTGGTAAAGATGCAGTAAAGTTCACATAGCGTCTACTGTTATACTTGTCGAAAGATGCCTAATTCAGCGAGAGAAGCTCAAAACGGGCTTTATTGTTTCGATGAGTGCCTTTGAGACATAAAAAAGGGATTCTCATCAAAATCATATTTTTTTTAGTAATTTTGACATTTTAAAGCATTTTTGAATCCTGGATAAGGACATAGCACCTTAACCTATGAAAATTGTAAAAATGTACTTCTTTTGGCGAGAGGAGGTCGAAAACAGCATTTGAGCGTCTTTGGTAAAGATGCAGTAAAGTTCACATAGCGTCTACTGTTATACTTGTCGAAAGATGCCTAATTCAGCGAGAGAAGCTCAAAACGGGCTTTATTGTTTCGATGAGTGCCTTTGAGACATAAAAAACAGGATTTTCATCTAAATCATATTTTTTAGTAATTTTGAATCCTGTATAAGGACATAGCACCTTAACCTATGAATAGTGTAAAAATGCACTTCTTTTGGCGAGAGGAGGTCGAAAACAGCATTTGAGCGTCTTTGGTAAAGATGCAGTAAAGTGCTGATGGCTTGGACTGTTTGTCGAAAGATACCTAATTCAGCGAGAGAAGGTCAAAACGTGCTTTATTGTTTCGATGAGTGCCTTTGAGACATAAAAAACAGGATTCTCATCTAAATCATATTTTTTTAGTAATTTTGACAAATTAAAGCATTTTTGAATCCTGGATCCACCTTAACCTATGAAAATTGTAAAAATGTACTTCTTTTGGCGAGAGGAGGTCGAAAACAGCATTTGAGCGTCTTTGGTAAAGATGCAGTGAAGTGCGGATTGCTTGGACTGTTTGTCGAAAGATGCCTAATTCAGCGAGAGAAGCTCAAAACGTGCTTTATTGTTTCGATGGGTGCCTTTGAGACATAAAATACAGGATTCTCATCTAAATCATATTTTTTAGTAATTTTGACAAATTAAAGCATTTTTGAATCCTGGATAAGGACATAGCACCTTAACCTATGAAAAGTGTAAAAATGCACTTCTTTTGGCGAGAGGAGATCGAAAACAGCATTTGAGCGTCTTTGGTAAAGATGCAGTAAAGTGCGGATTGCTTGGACTGTTTGTCGAAAGATGCCTAATTCAGCGAGAGAAGTTCAAAACGTGCTTTATTGTTTCAATGATTGCCTTTGAGACATAAAATACAGGTTATTCATCTTAATCATATTTTTTATTCATTTTGACATCCTGGATAAGGACATAGCACCTTAACCTATGAAAAGTGTAAAAATGCACTTCTTTTGGCGAGAGGAGGTCGAAAACAGCATTTGAGCGTCTTTGGTAAAGATGCAGTAAAGTGTGGATGGCATGGACTGTTTATCGAAAGATACCTAATTCAGCGAGAGAAGGTCAAAACGTGCTTTATTGTTTCGATAAGTGCCTTTGAGACATAAAAAACAGGATTTTCATCTAAATCATATTTTTTTAGTAATTTTGACAAATTAAAGCATTTTTGAATCCTGGATCCACCTTAACCTATGAAAATTGTAAAAATGTACTTCTTTTGGCGAGAGGAGGTCGAACACAGCATTTGAGCGTCTTTGGTAAAGATGCAGTAAAGTTCATATAGCGTGTACTGTTATACTTGTCGAAAGATGCCTAATTCAGTTAGAGAAGCTCAAAAAGTGCTTTGAGACTTTCAGACATAAAATACAGGTTATTCATCTTAATCATATTTTTTAGTCGTTTTGACATATTAAAGCATTTTTGAATCCTGGATAAGGACATAGCACCTTAACCTATGAAAAGTGTAAAACTGCACTTCTTTTGGCGAGAGGAGGTCGAAAACAGCATTTGAGCGTCTTTGGTTAAGATGCAGTAAAGTGAGGATTGCTTGGACTGTTTGTCGAAAGATGCCTAATTCGGCGAGAGAAGTTCAAAACGTGCTTTATTGTTTCAATGATTGCCTTTGAGACATAAAATACAGGTTATTCATCTTAATCATATTTTTTAGTCATTTTGACATATTAAAGCATTTTTGAATCCTGGATAAGGACATATCACCTTAACCTATGAAAAGTGTAAAAATGCACTTCTTTTGGCGAGAGGAGGTCGAAAACAGCATTTGAGCGTCTTTGGTAAAGATGCAATAAAGTTCACATAGCGTCTGCTGTTATACTTGTCGAAAGATGCCTCATTCAGCGAGAGAAGCTCCAAACGTGCTTTATTGTTTCAATGAGTGCCTTTGAGACATAAAAAACAGGATTCTCATCTAAATCATATTTTTTAGTAATTTTGACATTTTAAAGCATTTTTGAATCCTGGATAAGGACATAGCACCTTAACCTATGAAAATTGTAAAAATGTACTTCTTTTGGCGAGAGGAGGTCGAAAACAGCATTTGAGCGTCTTTGGTAAAGATGCAGTAAAGTTCACATAGCGTCTACTGTTATACTTGTCGAAAGATGCCTAATTCAGCGAGAGAAGCTCAAAACGGGCTTTATTGTTTCGATGAGTGCCTTTGAGACATAAAAAACAGGATTTTCATCTAAATCATATTTTTTAGTAATTTTGAATCCTGTATAAGGACATAGCACCTTAACCTATGAATAGTGTAAAAATGCACTTCTTTTGGCGAGAGGAGGTCGAAAACAGCATTTGAGCGTCTTTGGTAAAGATGCAGTAAAGTGCTGATGGCTTGGACTGTTTGTCGAAAGATACCTAATTCAGCGAGAGAAGGTCAAAACGTGCTTTATTGTTTCGATGAGTGCCTTTGAGACATAAAAAACAGGATTCTCATCTAAATCATATTTTTTTAGTAATTTTGACAAATTAAAGCATTTTTGAATCCTGGATCCACCTTAACCTATGAAAATTGTAAAAATGTACTTCTTTTGGCGAGAGGAGGTCGAAAACAGCATTTGAGCGTCTTTGGTAAAGATGCAGTGAAGTGCGGATTGCTTGGACTGTTTGTCGAAAGATGCCTAATTCAGCGAGAGAAGCTCAAAACGTGCTTTATTGTTTCGATGGGTGCCTTTGAGACATAAAATACAGGATTCTCATCTAAATCATATTTTTTAGTAATTTTGACAAATTAAAGCATTTTTGAATCCTGGATAAGGACATAGCACCTTAACCTATGAAAAGTGTAAAAATGCACTTCTTTTGGCGAGAGGAGGTCGAAAACAGCATTTGAGCGTCTTTGGTAAAGATGCAGTAAAGTTCACATAGCGTCTACTGTTATACTTGTCGAAAGATGCCTAATTCAGCGAGAGAAGCTCAAAACGGGCTTTATTGTTTCGATGAGTGCCTTTGAGACATAAAAAAGGGATTCTCATCAAAATCATATTTTTTTTAGTAATTTTGACATTTTAAAGCATTTTTGAATCCTGGATAAGGACATAGCACCTTAACCTATGAAAATTGTAAAAATGTACTTCTTTTGGCGAGAGGAGGTCGAAAACAGCATTTGAGCGTCTTTGGTAAAGATGCAGTAAAGTTCACATAGCGTCTACTGTTATACTTGTCGAAAGATGCCTAATTCAGCGAGAGAAGCTCAAAACGGGCTTTATTGTTTCGATGAGTGCCTTTGAGACATAAAAAACAGGATTTTCATCTAAATCATATTTTTTAGTAATTTTGAATCCTGTATAAGGACATAGCACCTTAACCTATGAATAGTGTAAAAATGCACTTCTTTTGGCGAGAGGAGGTCGAAAACAGCATTTGAGCGTCTTTGGTAAAGATGCAGTAAAGTGCTGATGGCTTGGACTGTTTGTCGAAAGATACCTAATTCAGCGAGAGAAGGTCAAAACGTGCTTTATTGTTTCGATGAGTGCCTTTGAGACATAAAAAACAGGATTCTCATCTAAATCATATTTTTTTAGTAATTTTGACAAATTAAAGCATTTTTGAATCCTGGATCCACCTTAACCTATGAAAATTGTAAAAATGTACTTCTTTTGGCGAGAGGAGGTCGAAAACAGCATTTGAGCGTCTTTGGTAAAGATGCAGTGAAGTGCGGATTGCTTGGACTGTTTGTCGAAAGATGCCTAATTCAGCGAGAGAAGCTCAAAACGTGCTTTATTGTTTCGATGGGTGCCTTTGAGACATAAAATACAGGATTCTCATCTAAATCATATTTTTTAGTAATTTTGACAAATTAAAGCATTTTTGAATCCTGGATAAGGACATAGCACCTTAACCTATGAAAAGTGTAAAAATGCACTTCTTTTGGCGAGAGGAGATCGAAAACAGCATTTGAGCGTCTTTGGTAAAGATGCAGTAAAGTGCGGATTGCTTGGACTGTTTGTCGAAAGATGCCTAATTCAGCGAGAGAAGTTCAAAACGTGCTTTATTGTTTCAATGATTGCCTTTGAGACATAAAATACAGGTTATTCATCTTAATCATATTTTTTATTCATTTTGACATCCTGGATAAGGACATAGCACCTTAACCTATTAAAAGTGTAAAAATGCACTTCTTTTGGCGAGAGGAGGTCGAAAACAGCATTTGAGCGTCTTTGGTAAAGATGCAGTAAAGTGTGGATGGCATGGACTGTTTATCGAAAGATACCTAATTCAGCGAGAGAAGCTCAAAACGTGCTTGATTGTTTCGATGAGTGCCTTTGAGACATAAAAAACAGGATTCTCATCTAAATCATATTTTTTAGTAATTTTGACATTTTAAAGCATTTTTGAATCCTGGATAAGGACATAGCACCTTAACCTATGAAAATTGTAAAAATGTACTTCTTTTGGCGAGAGGAGGTCGAAAACAGCATTTGAGCGTCTTTGGTAAAGATGCAGTAAAGTTCACATAGCGTCTACTGTTATACTTGTCGAAAGATGCCTAATTCAGCGAGAGAAGCTCAAAACGGGCTTTATTGTTTCGATGAGTGCCTTTGAGACATAAAAAAAGGATTCTCATCAAAATCATATTTTTTAGTAATTTTGACATTTTAAAGCATTTTTGAATCCTGGATAAGGACATAGCACCTTAACATATGAATAGTGTAAAAATGCACTTCTTTTGGCGAGAGGAGGTCGAAAACAGCATTTGAGCGTCTTTGGTAAAGATGCAGTAAAGTGCGGATGGCTTGGACTGTTTGTCGAAAGATACCTAATTCAGCGAGAGAAGGTCAAAACGTGCTTTATTGTTTCGATGGGTGCCTTTGAGACATAAAATACAGGATTCTCATCTAAATCATATTTTTTAGTAATTTTGACATATTAAAGCATTTTTGAATCCTGGATAAGGACATAACACCTTAACCTATGAAAAGTGTAAAAATGCACTTCTTTTGGCGAGAGGAGATCGAAAACAGCATTTGAGCGTCTTTGGTAAAGATGCAGTAAAGTGTGGATGGCTTGGACTGTTTGTCGAAAGATACCTAATTCAGCGAGAGAAGCTCAAAACGTGCTTTATTGTTTCGATGAGTGCCTTTGAGACATAAAAAACAGGATTCTCATCTAAATCATATTTTTTTTAGTAATTTTGACAAATTAAAGCATTTTTGAATCCTGGATAAGGACATAGCACCTTAACCTATGAAAATTGTAAAAATGTACTTCTTTTGGCGAGAGGAGGTCGAAAACAGCATTTGAGCGTCTTTGGTAAAGATGCAGTAAAGTTCACATAGCGTCTACTGTTATACTTGTCGAAAGATGCCTAATTCAGCGAGAGAAGCTCAAAACGGGCTTTATTGTTTCGATGAGTGCCTTTGAGACATAAAAAAAAGGATTCTCATCAAAATCATATTTTTTTAGTAATTTTGACATTTTAAAGCATTTTTGAATCCTGGATAAGGACATAACACCTTAACCTATGAAAATTGTAAAAATGTACTTTTGGCGAGAGGAGGTCGAAAACAGCATTTGAGCGTCTTTGGTAAAGATGCAGTAAAGTGCGGATTGCTTGGACTGTTTGTCGAAAGATGCCTTATTCAGCGAGAGAAGCTCAAAACGGGCTTTATTGTTTCGATGAGTGCCTTTGAGACATAAAATACAGGATTCTCATCTAAATCATATTTTTTAGTAATTTTGACATTTTAAAGCATTTTTGAATCCTGGATAAGGACATAGCACCTTAACCTATGAAAATTGTAAAAAAGTACTTCTTTTGGCGAGAGGAGGTCGAAAACAGCATTTGAGCGTCTTTGGTAAAGATGCAGTAAAGTGCGGATTGCTTGGACTGTTTGTCGAAAGATGCCTTATTCAGCGAGAGAAGTTCAAAACGTGCTTTATTGTTTCAATGATTGCCTTTGAGACATATAATACAGGTTATTCATCTTAATCATATTTTTTATTCATTTTGACATATTAAAGCATTTTTGAATCCTGGATAAGGACATAGCACCTTAACCTATGAAAAGTGTAAAAATGCACTTCTTTTGGCGAGAGGAGGTCGAAAACAGCATTTGAGCGTCTTTGGTAAAGATGCAGTAAAGTTCACATAGCGTCTACTGTTATACTTGTCGAAAGATGCCTAATTTAGCGAGAGAAGCTCAAAACGTGCTTTATTGTTTCGATGAGTGCCTTTGAGACACAAAAAACAGGATTCTCATCTAAATCATATTTTTTTAGTAATTTTGACATTTTAAAGCATTTTTGAATCCTGGATAAGGACATAGCACCTTAACCTATGAAAATTGTAAAAATGTACTTCTTTTGGCGAGAGGAGGTCGAAAACAGCATTTGAGCGTCTTTGGTAAAGATGCAGTAAAGTTCACATAGCGTCTACTGTTATACTTGTCGAAAGATGCCTAATTCAGCGAGAGAAGCTCAAAACGGGCTTTATTGTTTCGATGAGTGCCTTTGAGACATAAAAAAAGGATTCTCATCTAAATCATATTTTTTTTAGTAATTTTGACATTTTAAAGCATTTTTGAATCCTGGATAAGGACATAGCACCTTAACCTATGAAAATTGTAAAAATGTACTTCTTTTGGCGAGAGGAGGTCGAAAACAGCATTTGAGCGTCTTTGGTAAAGATGCAGTAAAGTTCACATAGCGTCTACTGTTATACTTGTCGAAAGATGCCTAATTCAGCGAGAGAAGCTCAAAACGGGCTTTATTGTTTCGATGAGTGCCTTTGAGACATAAAAAAAGGATTCTCATCAAAATCATATTTTTTTTAGTAATTTTGACATTTTAAAGCATTTTTGAATCCTGGATAAGGACATAGCACCTTAACCTATGAAAATTGTAAAAATGTACTTCTTTTGGCGAGAGGAGGTCGAAAACAGCATTTGAGCGTCTTTGGTAAAGATGCAGTAAAGTGCGGATTGCTTGGACTGTTTGTCGAAAGATGCCTTATTCAGCGAGAGAAGCTCAAAACGGGCTTTATTGTTTCGATGAGTGCCTTTGAGACATAAAATACAGGTTATTCATCTTAATCATATTTTTTATTCATTTTGACATATTAAAGCATTTTTGAATCCTGGATAAGGACATAGCACCTTAACCTATGAAAATTGTAAAAATGTACTTCTTTTGGCGAGAGGAGGTCGAAAACAGCATTTGAGCGTCTTTGGTAAAGATGCAGTAAAGTGCGGATTGCTTGGACTGTTTGTCGAAAGATGCCTAATTCAGCGAGAGAAGCTCAAAACGTGCTTTATTGTTTCGATGGGTGCCTTTGAGACATAAAATACAGGATTCTCATCTAAATCATATTTTTTAGTAATTTTGACATTTTAAAGCATTTTTGAATCCTGGATAAGGACATAGCACCTTAACCTATGAAAATTGTAAAAATGTACTTCTTTTGGCGAGAGGAGGTCGAAAACAGCATTTGAGCGTCTTTGGTAAAGATGCAGTAAAGTGCGGATTGCTTGGACTGTTTGTCGAAAGATGCCTAATTCAGCGAGAGAAGCTCAAAACGGGCTTTATTGTTTCGATGAGTGCCTTTGAGACATAAAAAACAGGATTTTCATCTAAATCATATTTTTTATTCATTTTGACATATTAAAGCATTTTTGAATCCTGGATAAGGACATAGCACCTTAACCTATGAAAAGTGTAAAAATGCACTTCTTTTGGCGAGAGGAGGTCGAAAACAGCATTTGAGCGTCTTTGGTAAAGATGCAGTAAAGTGTGGATGGCATGGACTGTTTGTCGAAAGATACCTAATTCAGTGAGAGAAGCTCAAAACGTGCTTTATTTTTTCGATGAGTGCCTTTGAGACATAAAAAACAGGATTCTCATCTAAATCATATTTTTTTAGTAATTTTGACAAATTAAAGCATTTTTGAATCCTGGATCCACCTTAACCTATGAAAATTGTAAAATGTACTTCTTTTGGCGAGAGGAGGTCGAAAACAGCATTTGAGCGTCTTTGGTAAAGATGCAGTAAAGTTCACATAGCGTCTACTGTTATACTTGTCGAAAGATGCCTAATTCAGCGAGAGAAGCTCAAAACGGGCTTTATTGTTTCGATGAGTGCCTTTGAGACATAAAAAAAAGGATTCTCATCAAAATCATATTTTTTTAGTAATTTTGACATTTTAAAGCATTTTTGAATCCTGGATAAGGACATAACACCTTAACCTATGAAAATTGTAAAAATGTACTTTTGGCGAGAGGAGGTCGAAAACAGCATTTGAGCGTCTTTGGTAAAGATGCAGTAAAGTGCGGATTGCTTGGACTGTTTGTCGAAAGATGCCTAATTCAGCGAGAGAAGCTCAAAACGGGCTTTATTGTTTCGATGAGTGCCTTTGAGACATAAAAAACAGGATTTTCATCTAAATCATATTTTTTAGTAATTTTGAATTCTGTATAAGGACATAGCACCTTAACCTATGAATAGTGTAAAAATGCACTTCTTTTGGCGAGAGGAGGTCGAAAACAGCATTTGACGTCTTTGGTAAAGATGCAGTAAAGTGTGGATTGCTTGTAGTGTTATATTTGTCGAAAGATGCCTAATTCAGCGAGAGAAGCTCAAAACGTGCTTTATTGTTTCGATGGGTGCCTCTGAGACATAAAATACAGGATTCTCATCTAAATCATTTTTTTTAGTGATTTTGAATCCTGTATAAGGACATAGCACCTTAACCTATGAAAAGTGTTAAAATGCACTTCTTTTGGCGAGAGGAGGTCGAAAACAGCATTTGAGCGTCTTTGGTAAAGATGCAGTGAAGTGAGGATTGCTTGTACTGTTTGTCGAAAGATGCCTAATTCAGCGAGAGAAGCTCAAAACGTACTTTGAGACATAAAATACAGGTTTCTCACCTTAATCAGATTTTCTTTTGTAATTTTGACATATTAAAGCATATTTATTGCCTGTATAAGGACATAGCACCTTAACCTATGATAAGTGTAAAAATGCACTTCTTTTGGCGAGAGGAGGTCGAAAACAGCATTTGAGCGTCTTTGGTAAAGATGCAGTAAAGTGAGGATTGCTTGTACTGTTATATTAGTCGAAAGATGCCTAATTCAGCGAGAGAAGCTCAAAACGTGCTTTATTGTTTCAGTGAGTGCCTTTGAGACTTAAAATACAGGTTATTCATCTTAATCATATTTTTTAGTAATTTTGACATATTAAATAATTTTCGAATCCTGGGTAAGGACATAGCACTCTAACCCATAAAAAGTGGTAAAATGCACTTCATTTGGAAAGAGGAGGTCAAAAAATTGTGGAAAGCCACAATGGTCAAAACGTGTAGTCCGACATTTGTCAAATAACGCATAGTAACACGGAAAAATATAACGTCATAGTATCATAGTACATAGTATCACTACTTACAGCAGTGATACTATTTTCTCTGAGAATGCTCCATTACTTTCTGAAAGGCAGAAAAAGCTTTTTTAATATTCTGATTAAAGCAAAAATTGCTGTGATAGACACTGTTCTCTACATATTCTGCTAGTTCTCCTTCTGATCCAGAAGGTGAACAGGACACGTTTTCATCCACTCCCCATTATACAAGAATTTCTTTGTAAACACAAATGTGATGTCTGACACAAGAAAGCTGATTCCTAATTAACAGTCTGTTCATGAAAAGATAAAAGTTAATTTACAAAAAATTTTTTTACATAATAGTCACAATGTATAATTTACAAGACCATTACATTAAAAACATACCCATTGTATGTTTTTAATGTAATGGTCTTGTAAATTATACATTGTGACTATTATGTAAAAAAATTTTTTTTTGCACTAAAAATGTCGCCATTTATCAGAAAAGATCTTAACAGGTATCAGGCATGCAGAACATCAACCGCCTTCCAATTATTCTAAATTCAACAGGTTGCCACTTGTGCTCCAATACTGCCATCTAGTGGGCGTGTAGGCGAGCACACCACATTAAATGAAAGTACACAAGCTACAGTTTTCTTCGATAAGCAACTAGTACAAAAATGGCGATTTTAATAACATCACTGTAAATTCATATCATTTCTAAACCCCAGTTCAATAAATATTGTATCCTGAACTCAATTCATACAAGGTTTATTGAGCGGGAAACTGTTTTCTGTCTTTCAACGACTGTATGTCGGGATTCCCCTCAGAAACGGATGAATTGGTATCACCCAATATTATACGTCATAAGAAGTAAAAAATTCACTTGTTAACAGGTTATTTTCTAATGTCTCAAGGCGTTTTTAGCATGTTATGACGTTGTATTGTTCCGTGTTAAGACGTCCATATTTGACATATTAATGCGAACGTCGGACTACACGTTTTGACCCTTATATAAGACTCTTTATATTGTGTAACGCTAACAGGTTGGAGAAAATGGCGACAAGTGTTCCCAGGGCCAGAGGGCGACCTTCGGTTGAACCTGAAGTGGACGATGAAATGCTTGGGCTCATCAGCGAGTTAATTCAGGATGCCAGCAATCATGACCAACAACAACCTGGTAAGTTTGTTTGTCATATTGAACAGTTGTGTTTTTTAAATAGCTCTTTAATGTGTAGCCCAAATATGTCATTCTAACAATTTCTGAATGATACTGTCTACCTGCACACTCAGGTGACCAAAATTTGGTACAGAAACCTAAATTGAGCTTGGGAATGACATCCCATGCCTCACTGCCCTCAGACAGAATTTGAACATGAGAGATTCAAAACACAATGCTTCTAACATTGTAATGAAAAAAAGACACACAATGTGAAGCTCTATCTTTAAATTAATGTGTGTATGTGGTACTTCCTGCTGACCTTGATCCCTTGTGCACTCAAAAGTGTTGGGTACATGAAATTGATTTGCTTTGCATTTTAATTGGGTAAATGTGTCTATAGCAACGTATATACTGTTGGCTTTGTAAATCTCAAGATCCAACTTGTAGTGGGAACAGTCCAGCACAGGGGTTGGGATTGCGTGGAACAACAGTAAAATATCCTTTTTCTTAATCCTGGGTTTCTCTTGGTCTAGAGTTCTTCCTGGTTTCACCGTGCCTCAAATGGGAGGACAGACTGGGAGACCGGTGTACCAAATAACCCAAAAGCAGTTGCAGATGTTGTTGTCATTTAACTTCTCTGCAAAACAGATTGCCAACATATTAGGTGTGTCAAGAAGCACAGTGAAGCGACGCTTAAGGTACGTGTCTATTGTTTGATTTATTTACAAAGTGTTTTATCATATGAGGGTCAAGAAACATTGCTGAATTGCCCTGTCTATGAATCAGATATAAAGAAAACAAAACTATTGTGTATTTGAAATCGCAAATCTGGAATGAAAAATAACTGTGATGCTCATTATACTGTATACCACATAGCAGACCTTGCCTATCTTTTTTTCCATAACTAAACTAAGTTTTGTTAAGCAAGCTCTGTAAAGCAATCATTATTTGTTGTTTATTACCACTAGGGATGTCCTGATCAAGTGTTTTCACCCCGAATCTGAGTCATTTAATATTGAATATCTGCTGATGCCGAGTCCTGGTTGTATTTCTCAAGGTGTTATAGCTGCACAGTGCACACTTCAAGCATATAAAACTGAGTAAAACCAATGTAGGTAAGATATGATTGGTAATCGAATAGCTCTGCTTAAAGAAAAAGTGTCAGAATTTGATTGGGCTTTATATGGCTGATACCCATCAATTGCTGTGATCAGCTCAGATTCTGATCAGGACATCCCTAATTACCACAAAATTGATCTCAATTCTTATTTTTTATTTATTGTCTTCTATAGACAGTACAATCTTTAACTTAGGGGTCGCTACACAGATCTAACCAATGACGCACTTGATAAACACTTGATGGAGATCGTCTCTGGCAATGACAATGCTTCGGGCTAGGTCCCACAGGCTTCGCAGGAGAACCTATCAAGTAGCAGGGCCAAATTCACTGTGGCATCTTGATGGCAACCACAAGCTCATTAGGTAAGTGGCAATTGAAGATGTTTTACTCTGCTCTATTTACTTGCCCTAACAGTGATCAGTGGGTCACCCTTGGGGGGTTGATAATAACAATGACAAGGTTTGTCTTCGTTGATTTTCAGTACATTAGACTGATAGAGTGCATTGTTTTATTTTTTGTCTTTTTTTAAAAAGAGGTGGGAAATCACTTGACTGGACAGTGATTAGGACTTTTTTTTGCTACGAAAGCCCAACATGTAGCACAGAAAAATATACAAATCACTGTAGCTGCATTCAAGCCATTTGTGTTCTTAAATTATTAATGGCCAGATCATGTTGTGCTACTACAGCCAACAGCATTTTTCCCCATTATCTTTTGAGTGGATACCTTTAAAATGTAATTGAAATGTGTTTATTTTCTCTCCCTCCTTCACCCTCTCTCTCCCCCCCCCCCCTTCTTCTACTCCCTTTATTCATCTTTTTTTAGGTGGAGGATTGTGATCCATGGAGGAGTCGATGGTTACAGTCGACTTGTGGTATTTCTTCAAGCTTCTAACAACAACAGAAGTAACACTGTAATGGACCTGTTTGTGGAAGCTATCAGCCAGTATGGTGTCCCATCCAGAGTCAGATGTGACCATGGAGGGGAAAACAATGCTTGTCTCTTTATGGATGTGTTCCACGGCTCAACCCGGGGGAGTGCTTTAAGAGGGAGGAGCACTCATAACCAACGCATCGAGAGGCTGTGGGGCGATGTCTGGAGAGGTGTTACAAACGTCTACCATTTCTTGTTCACATACCTGGAGAGCGAAGGAAAAATTTACTTGGGCAACGAAATGCACTTCTGGGCTCTTCACTTTGTTTACCTGCCCCGGATAAACCGTGACCTGAGATTATTTCTCAATGGAACCACCACGGGCTAAGGACCGCCAGACACATGTCATCACATCAGATTTTTGTGCATGGTTGCCTTGCACAACAGTTGCAACATCACACCGGTCAATTTGGAGCGGATGAGCAGCCAATTCCAGGGGGAGATCAGGGTGCAGCTGCAGTGGAGGACCAAGGGGCGGCTGCAGTGAAGGACCAGGGGACAAGAGTACCTGCCTTTGACTGGTTTCAAACAGTTCAGGTTCCTGTCAACCAATTTCTACCCAGTGATGAACAGTTGCAGTTCAGACAGCACATAAATCCTTTTGGTGGAGCTAGAGACAGTTTTGGAACTGATATTTTGGTCCTCAACTACCTGTCTTAGAGTGTTTTAAAACTCTTAGAGCAAGTCAACAACTTGTTGTGCGTCTTTTAAATGTTGTCTTGTGTGGATATTTTTTGAGTGCAGCTCTGTTGTTATGTGAGCAGATACCTTTTAATACAAAATAAAGTATAAATACAAATCTAATGTGCTGTGTTTTCATGTTTAAACTTAACGATGCATTATCCTATGAGTAATACTTTTAATTAGGCCATAAATCAATTACTCTATATAGCATATGAATTCTTATGTTTTAAGTTATGGCCAAAGTGTCCAAGTAGTGTGAATAAGAATGAGATGGACATCAGGTTTGAGGTTTTGATATTGATGACTTTAATATTGTTTTATTATCCCTGTCCAAACTGATGAGCTGAGCCTATTCCGAGCTCCATGTTTTCTTTGAAGTCAGTATAAGTCTGGCCCAAAGGTAGGTGGAGCACCAGCATACAAGTGTTTGCCCTGGGAAACTAGGCCAGTCCATCTTCAGGGTGCAAAAATGCCAGCTTCGATTCGGTGCTGGCCTGTGGCAAAAATGAGGACATGCTCAAGGGTCACTGGATGGGCAAGTCCACCTGTATAAAAAGGGACAAGGAAGCAAATTACATTACTAGGGCTACCGATCACACTTCAAGTACACTCAAGTTATTAAAATCAATCCATTGTATATGCTTGGCAACTGAATAGCTCTGCAATGAATTGGGGGGAAAGTTGCCTGCATCCAAGCTGTTCCTTAATTTTATTTTATCCTTATTCTAAACAAAATAAAATATTAAATAACAAACCCTCTCTGTGATCTTTTTGGCCATTTTGCTGTCTCAAGGAAATTTTTCTACTTTTTAAGAAGTATCCTCAAATGGTTGTTATCCAAATACATTTACCATTTAACTTTTAGAATAATACACAGACATTTTGTAACAATTGGCATAGGAACCCATACCTTCTACCTCCAGGAGAAAATCTTTCCAAAAGGCAATCGTCCTGGCTTCCAACCGCCTCCTATTTGATGCTGGCAGTGATCTACATTTGGCCTGGAAAAGCCCCACGATGTCACTGGCCTTCAGGGATTTTGTGTCCTGGAGGAAGATTCCCTGGAAAGCTTGAGGGTGTGAGGTGACCTCCTCTAGGACACCAAGAGTGCCAAGTCCTTCTTTGAATCTGTCACAAAAAAGACAAACAGAAAAAAATCACAATGTGAATCAATAATGCCTGTACTGTTACTCTAAGACGGTCACGGTGTTCTTCAATCAGTGGAAGAAATAATAATTGGAATCATTTGTAAAGATCACCTGAAGCTGAAACACATTCAAGAAGAAAGTCCTCCAAGTATAGGTACAGCACCAAGGGTCACATTAAGTTTTCTGCAGTTGCTGTCAACTTACTTTCTGTTTGTAATACAAGCACTTACTGTTGGAGGGCTGCGAGTATTCGCCGCTCGCAGTAAAACTGGAGCACAGCCTCCATCACCTCCTTCCTGTGCTCCAAGGACCGGAGCTGCCATAATGCTCCCATCCAAGCCAACTCTTCAGCAGTTTCACTAACGGCCTGTCTGGCATCATCAAGCGTCTCTGCACAGTTTATCTGACATTATATAAAGAAAGAATTGCCAAGTAGACTGAAAATAATGGGTAAGAAGTGATTTCTTTTTATGCCAGTTACAGCATATCTTAACCTATATCAAATACTTAAAGGTCAGATTTGCTGATTTTCAACCTTATATCTATCTATCCACATTAGGGATATAGCGTGATGCATGCTGCAGTTGTTGCTGATGTTCTCCGTGTCTCTGGGGTGCATTTGACGTCCGGGTACAGGAGAACAACAGATTTGACATCTGTGCTAAACTGCACCTCAGAAAACATCAGCAACAACTGCAGTGCGTGTCACACTATATAACTAATGCAGATAAATACAGATAAGGTTGAAAGTCAGTAAAGCAATAATTACCACAAGACAGGTCTATACTGTAATTATGGGGATGTGACGTTTCCAGGGCCTCTCACCATTGATATTACTGAAGTAGCCATAATCGCAGTAAAAAAAAGGTATTATAGCTATTATAATATTAACCTTAACGTATGCTAAATGTGTTTTTATTTTTGATATAGTAAGAATAAACTCCACAAGGAAGCAAGAACAATGTTAGATAGCTCCCTGGTAGTTAGCAAACGAGATACTTTTTCTAAATGCCCAGTTAAATGTCGATCATTGTATCACCATTTCACCAATCAAGAACTTAGATCTTCTATGCCAAAACTTTGACACTCTGTGTATTTAAAAACAAAAGATAACATGCTAGAGCTGTGTAAGGATTTCTAAACTTGCTTTCTCCAGTTTAGTCCTTAGACCATGGTTTCCTACTTCCTCAATGGTTGCTGGGCCAGATGGTATACCAGAGACTTGGCTGACAAGCCTTTGTGAGAAAAAGGTAGGTGACACCCCCCCTTGGATCAGACAAACAGCCAACATTTGGCCCACAATTTTGTAGGTGGTATTGTGAAGGGCTATAATTGGAAAAGAAAAAATAAAGTGATCATAGTAATGTCAAAATCATGCTGTGAATAAATTCAACAAGCATCTTTTCTGACATTGTTGAAAAAAATAATCTTATTTGTACAGATTGTTTAATGAATAACACGTCAATTACAGTACTGTGCAAAAGTTTAAGGCAGGTGTGAAAAAATGCTGTAAACTAAGAATGCTTTTAAAAATGGAAGTGTTAATTGTTTATTTTCATCAATGAACAAAATGCAGTGAATGAACAGAAGAGAAATCTAAATCAAATATCTATGGTCCACGTGTTTAAACATACCAATACTGTCAACAGCCAGGCTGCGTGCTTCTTCAGGACCTTCAAATATTTGATGCCTTTGGAGCTGTCCCATCAGGAGTCCAGCTTCGACCCTGGGTTAAAGGCTGGCCGTCTGAAGGCTCTTGAAGCACAATCAAACTCTTCACCACAAAGAACATTGATCTGGTTGGCTGTGGGAGCAAGATGGTGAACCCTTGACCTCAGAGTCTTCAGTTTGACAGTAATGTCTATAGGTCTGTATGGCGAGAGGAGGGAAAAAGGGAGGAGTAACTTTTTACCGTCATATGCACAAACACAAAGTTCTGCAATGTCAGGTTTTTGCACATGCTCCTGTAGGCTGTCATGTTTTTGCTATATTTAGATTTATTTTCAATCAACTAGGATTAACATTTAATTATGTTATAATTAAAGGATCTTAATTCGAGATTTTGAACATTAATATATTATCCTGGCACTCTGTTCTAAGGGCACTGGTTTTAAAGCCATACTTATAGAGCTTACAGAGAGAACACACTCAAACTTTTAGATGATGCGTTTTTTATGAAAAATGAGCCCGGATTCAGGAACTACATAGCTTATTTCTTACCTGAAATGCGTTGAATATCAGATTTCATTCTGCCATTGAGGAGAAAAGTTTACAAACCATCCATTTCCTCATTAAATACTGGTGACAGAAGCTCTCCCTAAACAGTCTGCTGAAATCTGATTCTAAATGCATTTCAGGTGAAAAATAGGCAATGCAGTTGCCGAATCTTGACTCATTGTCGATCTAAAAGGCCAAATTGATCTTGTATTGTATTTGTATTTTTTGGTCTAAGGCAAGTGAAATAGTGACATCTAGTGGCTGAAAATCTCAAATTGAGCAGCCTTAATGTGTAATATATATTTTTACTACAGTTAGTTCCGACCAAGTAATCTGATTGGACAAGAGGCATTCCATGAGTGACAATATGACGAACAACATCAATGGAACTTTTCACTGTGTATCACTCCGCCTCAGCCAGCTGTTCTGAATACTGTTAATTAGCATTACAGCAGACCATGTATGTTTACATTAATCAAGCTGGTACCTTTGAATCACACAGCAGACTCTTATTTCACTGCTTGATGATAAATTAAAACAAACAGATAAATGAACATGACAAAAATAGCTGATCTGTAGTAACCTGTAGACACAGAGTGCAGGAGAATGTTTGGGTTGCTTGGAAACAAAAGTTCAGTTTCAGTTAAGTTGATGAACTTGTTCAGTTGGGGGAACAAAAATGATCTGTTGTTTATTGTTAATGTTTACTACTATTTGCTGCTTGTATAACTGTTGTATAAAAGCAATATCACACTCAAGGTTGCGATGTTGTACTGAATATCATCACGGCTGTGATTATCTACGACCAAATCACAGCTGTGATGATATTCAGTACAACATCACTCCCTCTCATGTGATATTACTTAAAAGTTGGATATTATTTGTATAATACAACTGCAATGTCCCAAATAATGGCCTCGTCATAAATAATGTGTGCAGGTACTTGCCCTTCAATATCCTCCTGCTCTGGGCTTAATGGAATGGAGATATATGAGGGGCTGTGGGTTGGAGAGGGAGCAGGCGAAAAGGTGGGGATTGTCGTAGGTGGTTCAGCTGGAGTTTGGTCATCTACTATGGAGGAGTTTGACATAATATCCTGAAATTAATTGATAAACAATGTTAACATGCATGTGAAACCTCATTCAACTCCATCCACAATTTTACATCCAAATTGATGGCAAGATTTTGCCAAAGCAATTTTGAGGAAGTCAAGCCAAATTGACTAACCATCCCAGGGAAATGGCAAATTGTTTTCCTTGAGAAGCCTAACCAACTGAAAGCAACTTTCAAAGTTTCTTGGGTCACAGTGCAGAGCATATTTATACAATATTACAGTAATGATGCCCTCACAGAACAGCGCTGACACACACCAAAATCACTCACCTCCACTGCATCCCCGGACATCCAGCTAATGTACAGAGTACATGGTTCAGTGATGCCATTGTCGGCCAGTGAACTTCCTCGAGTGCTAAGGTGTGCAGTAGGGGACATAGCCTTTTGCAGTGAAAATATTTCACTGGCCATTTTTTCGCTGCCTGCAAAGGCAACTATATCCTAAAAAAGTGAAATGTAGATCAATACCTTAAAAAAGTGCAGATATCTGTGAACACTGATGAGAAGAAGAAGGTGGTACAGAAGTAACCTGGAAAGGTTGACTGGGCAAGAAGCATCTCCTTTTCAAGCCACCATCGGGATATTTGAAATTAAAGTCTACCCTATTTTCAGGTTCTGGCATAGATTTGACAACTTCCTTCCTTGTATTTATGACCTATAAACAAATCAAAATTGTCTCTTATGTGATTACAGAAGATTAAATTAAACTTTATTGTCATTGGTTTGCACCCAAATACAGTTAGGGGTCTAACCAGAAGTCAGAATCAAGTGCAGTGCAATGTATAAGGGTATATAAATAATTAAAATAGATTACTAAATCTTCTGGGGTGTCATCTTAGCAGCATATAAAACAAACACAAAAATATTCTTTATGCTTCCGACAATTGGTTCTCTATTTGGACGTTTGGACTTTTTTTTGTATAAAGCAATAAGTAAAGCCTGGGTGACTAACTAACTCCTGGACTTGCTTTTGTCTTCTCTCCTGATGTCACATGAAACATAATTTTAAGACATATTCAATTGATCAATCAGAACAACCAGAACAATAATGAGTTTAAAATTGAATCTTTTCTGCAAAGCAATATTTTGCTCAGTTAGTAGAGTGTGAGATGGCCATATGATATGTCTGCATTTTCTTACTCTTTCTCTGTCTATTGCCAGTGAACGCTCAAACTCCTCATACTGCTGCGTAGGGTTCGCCATTCCAGCAAGCCGGTCTCTCTTTCCGATGGTTGCACATCAGCCTGTTCAGCAAAAATGTCCTGAAATCACAGAAG
This sequence comes from Semicossyphus pulcher, assembly GCF_022749685.1. Taxonomy (NCBI): domain Eukaryota; kingdom Metazoa; phylum Chordata; class Actinopteri; order Labriformes; family Labridae; genus Semicossyphus; species Semicossyphus pulcher. Next base: position 34,775 of record NW_027211747.1, read on the forward strand.
CAGTGTTGGAAAGTAACACCTGCAACACGCAGGTGATCTTGTGTTGTGATCAACCATGGCGGGCAGAAAGATTTGTGATTTGTGACCTAATTTTCAGTTAAAATGGAATTGCGAGTCTGTATTATTTTTTTCCTACCGCATGCCCTACTCTGCCTCCGACTGGCCAGTCGTTGCCTTCGTTGGTTAGGTTGAGGCATGAAGAGTGAGATGGATATGTATGACTACGGGGCTGCTTGTTTCAGCCACGGTGGCAGGTGGCCATTTACATACTGACACTAAAGGTACAGCAGAAATATAGATATTAAGTTTAGTTAGTTTTAATGACTACCGATGGTCTCTGAATAAAAGAGAAATTACATTTTTAAAAGCCACTGTCATTGGTTGATGGAATCAGCATTGCCAGTGATGCCCAATAATCATTGTATTAATAAGAATTTGGATAGTGAAACCAATCTTGGCTTTCATTCAGTAAGCCACCTACTAGAACTTATTAAGGCAGTAGTAATTTTGAGAATCCTGACGAAGATAGCAAATATGCCTGGATAAGAGCATCCATAAGACACTTGAAACTTATAAATCATTATATTTCACATTTATTATCTTTTAAGACTGTTGATATAGGGCATCAGAAAGTATTATGTGTGTTTATGAGTGTAGTCATGAAGCATTATAAATTCATTATAATTAAAAATAAGTATAACATACAGGCATACAGGTTATGAGATTTCTGTTACTATGTATAAAGACACTCAACACCAAGAGAAATAAATCTCATTACCGTATGTTATTGACAAGCTAATGTGGAACAGTAATTAAGCTTGTCCCATGTTATATGAATCATTGGATCATTGTAACCCATTAAACAAGAATCAGGGCATTATCTTGTTTGTCTTTCTTCCAATAGCACAGCCTATAACCATTGTAATCCACTTTTAAACACTAAATACAAGACTCTACTTCAATTTTAATATAGTGCTATGAAGGCATAAATTACCCAATATCTTACTAGCTTCTTTATTCTCAACTAGCTATATAGACTACGAGTTTCCATCTTTCAAACATAACTATTGATTTAAAACAGTGATTGATAGATTGAACAGTGGAAACATGGAAACTAGCGATTCCAACAAAAGTGTGATACAATGAGGATTTTGCACTAACCTGTCAACCAAAGTGCCAGAACTCGAAGGGTTGTCTCCGTTGCCTTTATTTTGGGTTGAGTTCTGACGATTGACAAGGTGCTGAAATCTACCAGCCAAAGCTTGCAGCCTCTGTTGCCGGTCCATAGCCTACGTAGTGAATATGCACATAGAGGTATTTGATAGAATAGTACTCTGATGAAAGTCAATGGCCCTCATTTATCAATCTAACATAGAAACCAGCGCAGATCCGAGCTAACATTTAGTTAGATATATCGGCCATAACAACATAATCGAGGTAACTAACCTACCGTACCAAAGTTAACGTTAAGTTAACTTAGCTAACATAATAAGTTCGGTGGGAATGGCGCCATAGCGTTGCATTCACTTAAACATCATATTGCATCCTCCAACAACAGTTAACATTTATAGCCAAGTCCCACACAAAAAAGTAATTGTGCAACACAACCGTGGCCCCAAAATAACAGTTTAATTTTCTGCTTTCAATAAGAATAGCTGTCTGTCTCTCCTCTTCATTTGCGATAGGCGGAATGTCACAGCATTTGAGACAATATACTCCATATCCATCCGCAGCAAGCTGAGAGCAAAGCAGTTTAATTTCTAATATTTTCTATAAAACGTTTTGTAGTGTGTCTGACGGTTATCGTGCAAGTGTAAAAAGAACTATTTTTTGCCGTGGAGGAATTTAGTTGTGAGGCCAGAATCTACCCGGTAACACGACTGGTTAGAGATGATTATTAAACCTTGCTACAGTAAGAGCCTTGCTTACTAGGCAAATGACAATGCCCCTGAAAATTTTTAGATTTAAGTAATGCATTGATCCTTTGCAGAAAATTGATTGGACACAATTGCAAAATGAGTGTTGGCGTTATTCTATTTAGATTACATTAAAGTGGCTTAAATTTGCCAGCTAGTATGAAATGAGTTGCTCTAATTGTGACTATCACCACAAATGTTATTGTAGCGTGGTATCAGGAAAGGCCTGATCCAGGCCTGACCTGGTCATTTGACCCCACCAGGAAGAGAGCTAGACCACTAGCTCTGCTCTGGGGACCAATAAATTAAAGATGTTATCCACAGGGGAAACTTTACTACTCTTCGTCTGCAGGACCAACATCCCACAGACACCAGATGAAGGACATCATCTGATAAATCATGGTATTACGGTCAGTTAATGTTTGTCTTACAAGATTAGCTGTGGGGAAATAAGGAACCACATGCTTTGATCCAGGGACGGTGGATCAACAGAAACGACTCACAGGAAGGTTGCTATGTGTTGATCTGGACATTCATCATTAATTTGTACTTTTATCCTCAGGAATCTGCCATGTAACCTCATTCTGTGTATTTTCATCCAGTGGTGTTTGGAGTCTATGAGCAGCTGAGAATCCAGAGGTATTACATGTGGGGAGGTTATATGGATTAGGATAACTACTTTGGGGTAGAAATAAATATTTTAATAAGTAGAGAAAGTCTCGGATATGAGGAGTGGTCAAACTCGCGCCGTTGCAGGGGACAGACTCCCGGTGCTCAAGCCCCGGTGCTCGGACAAAATCTCAGTCCCGAGCCCAGAAGACGCACTCAGCCTCCATCCGGCTCAGGCCGCAACGCGGGACTGACCGGGACGTCATCATCCAGAGAGAACGAACCGGCCGTGCGGCGCCGCTCCGAGGGATGCTACCCGGGTTAAAGCCCAGGGCACCTGAAGCTCCATGCCATGCCGACCTGACGCGCTCCACACGCCTCATCTGCAACGCGGTTGACCCTCCTCACCCTCCGAGTATGTCTAACTTTGGTTTACTGTATATTGGGGTTGATGCTTTAGTCACAGATTTGTTAGGAAGGTTAGTATAAGGTTTTGGGCGATATACCTCCTAATATCTCAGCTGCTACACTTCACTCCTTTGAACAGGTTTCAATCCATCTTTCATCATATTCATCCTGTTATTAATCGTTTCACGTTCATCACCATATTTAGTTATCTCATGTATGTTTAGTTGTATTAGTCAATAAATTCTTCATTTATAAAGAACTGATTCAAGTGTCTTTGTGTGTGTGAAGAACTAAGCCTCTGTACACCGCGAAACGAACTCAATTTTAGACTGTAGCAACCTTCAGGTTATGAGACTGAATTAAAATAATTAGGTAACTAATTATATGTTTTCCCTGTTTTGTCAAAATAGGGTGGTGCCCCGTTAAATACCTATGATAGGTTAAGTGTTTTAATTAACGTTAAAGTTAACTTCTCGTCAATATAGAGTGCAGGCATTCTATGACGAGTCTAATTAATTATTAAATAATTAATCGACCGATTTACGCTACATTATCAAATATTGATTTATACAAAAAACTTGATAACTGAATGCTGAAAGAATGTAATTTTAAGAAAGCGGTAACTTAATCATTGTGGATGACCTAAATATAGATGAGGATAAACTTAATAAGAAAAACCTGAAATGGATTACAGACATACTAGACTTAGAACAGTTCATTCATTATTTTAGCAACAGATTTTTTTTTGAATAATTTAATATGCTAACAGTACTATGATCGCGACCCAATCGACAATTGGACAATTGACAATTTGAAAACTTCATTCCAACAGCTAAACTGGAATGAGTCAGGAGAATCTGGAACAGGATTATGCAATAGGTAGAAGCATAGCGCTTACACTGCCAGGAGTAGGGGTTCAACTCCCACTGTGGCCAACCACATTAAAAATGAATTGTACCATAAGGCACTTTGGATTAAAGCGTTTACCAAATGACATATTAAATGGCAAAGAAATGAATTCCACAAAATGTTATATATTAAAAATAAATTTGTATGAGTAATGCAATACAATTAGAATAAGTAATTGTATAAGTAACTTACTGCATGCACATTCAAACCTCTGCAGATGAATCAGGACGCAGCAGCGCGACTGGTCTTCAATCAACCCAAAACAGCACGTCACTCCACTGCTCATATCCCTACACTGGCCCCCAGTCGCTGCTCGCATCAAATTCGACCCTGTTGCTTGCTTACAAAACAGCGACAAAACCGGCTCCTAACTACCTGACCCAGCTCCTTCATGAACACTTCTGCACTTAATGATATTGATGCTGCTGCTGCTGCTGACTTTAAGGATGTGGATTATGTGGATTAGGATATTCACGATGATGATGACTATACTGACCTTGTTGATGTTGCTGACGATGATTATTATAAAAACAAACAAACAAACAAAATAACGTACTTTGCTCTGCCTGTCGGCACCAGTGTCCGATCGCACTTGAAGCTGTTTGTTGGCACTAACTGACTTCGTTCCCTCCTGTCTGCACTGTCGCTTGTGTTCGATTAACTCTCAGATGTATGTCGCTCTGGACAAAAGCGTCTGCTAAATGAAATTGTAACATTGTAATAATTGACAATAACAAATCTAGTATAAATAAAATGTTTAATCCTTGATGTATTCTTTTTTATGAACTGATTGAAACCATTATCAAAAACAAAAACAAAAGTGCCATCGACACATCGTAGAAAATATAGTTTTATATGCATGTTATGACTGTAAATTAAAACAAGCATTACAGCCAAATATCTAATCAACTATAGGGCTGTAGAAAAAGTTCGAGGACAAAATAAAGCTCAAATGTGAAATGTTCCCTTAAAAAACGAACTAAAACGGTATAGTAAAAAGGTATAGCGAACTGCTGGAGAAAATAACTCATTTATGCTCAATATATTGCTCATTTCATTTTCTACGGATTTTTCAAATAGGCTAATAGAGAGTATTATGTCTATCATTTTGGACAACAAGCCATGGGTGGCTATAGGTCCACAGCTTCCAGTCTCCCTTGGATGGCTGCTGCTGCTATGGCCCTCCTCCGGTGGGACTTGTAATGAATACATACAATACATTTCCTCTGCCATTAAACTACTTTACAGCAGTGATACTATGTTCTCTGAGAATGCCCCATTACTTTCTGAAAGGCAGAAAAAGCTTCGACTTGGTTAATATTCTAATTAAGGCAAAAATTGCAGTGATAGACACTGTACTCCACATATTCTCCTATTTCTCATTCTGATCCAGAAGGTTAACAAGGTCTTTCTAAACACAAATGTGATGTCTGACACAAGAAAGCTGATACCCAATTAACAGTCAAAGATAAAAGTTAAATTAGATTATGTTTTACATAATAGTCACAATGTATCATTCACACGACCATAACATTAAAAACATACCCATTGGCTATACTTAAAATGTCGCCATTAATCAGAAAAGATCTTAACAAGTGTACATCGGGCATGCAGAACATCAACCCCCTTCCAATGTATTTAATTCAACAGGTTGCCATTTGTGCTCCAATACTGCCATCTAGTGGGCGTGTAGGCGAGCACACCACATTAAATGAAAGTACACAAGCTACAGTTTTTCCTCGATAAGTAACCAGTACAAAAATGGCGATTTTAATAACTTCACTGTAAATACATATAATTTCTATACCCTAATTCAATAAATATTGTATCCTGACCTCAATTCATACCAAGTTTATTGAGCGGGGAACTGTTTTCTGTCTTCCAACGACTATATGTAGGGATTCCCCTCAGAAACGGATGAAGTGGTATCACCCAATATTATACCTCTTAACAAGTTAAAAACGTACATGTTAACAGGTCATTTTCTAACGTCTTAAGGCGATTTTAGCGTGTTATGACGTCATATTCTTTCGTGTTAAGACATCAATATTTGACATATTAATGCAAACGGCGGGCTAGATGTTTTGACCCTTGTGGCTTTCTGTTAATAAGTGAGTTCTTAACTTGTTAACACGTATAATATTGGGTAATACCACTAATACCACTACCATCCGTTTCTGAGGGAAATCCCTACATGCTGTCGGTGGAAGACAGAAAGCAGTTCCCCGCTCAATAAGTCTTGTATGGATTGAGGTCAGGATACAATATTTATTGAACTGGGGTTTAGAAATGATGTGAATTTACAGTGACGTTATTAAAAACACAATTTTTGTACTGGTTACCTATCGAGGAAAAATGTAGCTTGCGAACATTCATTTAATGTGGTGTGCTCGCCTACACGCCCACTAGATGGCAGTATTGGAGCACAATTGGCAACGTGTTGAATTTCGATACACAGGAATGGAGTTGATGTTCTGCATGCCTGATGTACACTTGTTAAGATCTTTTCTGATTAATGGTGACATTTTTAGTGCAGCCAATGGGTATGTTTTTAATGTAATGGTCGTGTGAATTATACATTGTGACTATTATTTAAAAAATAATCTAATTTAACTTTTATCTTTTCATGAAAGACTGTTAATTAGGAATCAGCTTTCTTGTGTCAGACATCACATTTGTGTTTACAAAGAAATTCTTGTATATTGGAGACTGGATGAAAATGTGTGCTGTTCACCTTCTGGATCAGAAGGAGAACCAGCAGAAAATGTGGAGTACAGTGTCTATCACAGCAATTTTTGCTTTAATCAGAATGTTAACCAAGTCAAAGCTTTTTTCTGCCTTTCAGAAAGTAATGGGGCATTCTCAGAGAACATAGTATCACTGCTGTAAAGTAGTTTAATGGCAGAGGAAATGTATTGTATGTATTCATTACAGGTCCCACCTGAGGAGGGCCATAGCAGCAGCCATCAAAGGGAGACTGGAAGCTGTGGACCTAGCCACCCATGGCTTCTTGTCCAAAATGTTAGACATAATATCAATCAATCAATCAATCAATCAAATTTTATTTGTAAAGAGCCAAATCATAACCAGAGTTATCTCGAGACACTTTACAAAAAGAGCAGGTCTAAACCGACTCTTTGTTATGTTATTTAAAGAGAGGCCCAACATGAATCACCATGAGTAGCACTTATCAATATTCGGCACATTGGCAAGGAAAAACTTCCTTTTAACAGGCAGAAACCTTGAGCAGAACCAGACTCATATTGAGCAGCCATCTGCCTCGACAGGATGGGCCTAAAATGGGATAGAAGGAGATGCAGGATAGAGACAGGCAAAGACAGCAACAACATGTGTTCTTGTTACAACAACAACAACATATGTCCTTGTTACATCAACAACAACAGGTAATACATACTTATGGTTACAATGCCAATAATAGTGGTACACTAGTGTGAAAATTAGCAAAAAATAAATTAGCGTGAGAAGCAGAGTAATGATAAAGGTTGTAGTAATCGTAATTGTAACAGTTGAAGTCAACAGGTCTACTATTAGCATTAGCAGCAACAATAATGATACTATGGAGGAGACTGATGTTAGTAGTTGTTGCAGTCGAGCAGGTCCACAGCAGCAGCAGCAGGTGGTCTGCAGCAACGATCCCCAGGAACCTACAAGACAAGGGAGCACAAGAACTCCCAGGAAGATATATGGTTAGTAACGTTAATGGGACCAGAAGATACAGAGTTAATGAGCTGCATTAAAAGGGACTTCGAAGCCTCGCGCAGTCGGGTTTTCAGAGCAAGTTGGACAAAAACCCGACTGTGCAAGGCTTTGAAGTCCAGCGGGAGTGAGGGGGCCACAGTTTTCAGGGCCAGGCAGTGCAGCTGCTCCCCACCGACTGCACAACTCCATGCATGATGGGAAAGGATTTGTTCTGGTTTGAATGAAGCGCCTATTGGCTGAAAAAAGCCTTGACACCCCCCCACAAGGAAGTGATGAGACTTCTATCTTATTCATCATTATTCATTAAACTTCATGAAGTGTCAGACACCGAACGGTTTTCTCAAAGTACTGTCATTCACAATGTGATGCTTTACTCATTCCTCATTAACACTGTCTTAATAAACATAACTGCAATGACGTTTATATCGAAATACTCACTTGTTAACAGGTCATTTTCTTATGGAAAGCCACAAGGGTCAAAACGTGTAGTCCGACGTACGCATTTATATGTCAAATATGGACGTCTTAGCATGGAAAAATACTACGTCGTAACACGCCAAAAACGCTTTAAGACGTTAGAAAATGACCTGTGAACAAGTGAGTTTTTAACTTAAGCGGTTTGGACCATAAAGGCTTCCATGCTATTGGTTGGCTTCAAAATACCCACCCCTTTTTGATTTAGGTGCTGCGTTGGGCTGTACGGATGTCTACATTGTGGTCACGTGGGCTCTTGCTGGTGGGTACGTTTGGGCTACGTAGCTATCATGTGACTTACACGCAACTGTGCCATAGTATGTGGAACAGTCCATTGTGTGCGGGGTGGATCAGTTTGTGAAATAAGTAGTGTCTATTCCAACCAGTGTGACGCAGCAATGCGCTAAACGAGCCTAGTCTGCCACTCTGGTGGTTTAGAGAGCAAAGAATGGCGTCTAGAAACTCTTTCAGGAACTGTGGCAGGACATTTGCAGAATGTACCCAACGTTTATTATCTGATGACCATGATGATGATTTTTCAAATAGGCCTATAGAGAGTATTATGTCAAACATTTTGGACAAGAAGCCATGGGTGGCTAGGTCCACAGCTTCCAGTCTCCCTTTGATGGCTGCTGCTATGGCCCTCCTCAGGTGGGACCTGTAATGAATACATACAATACATTTCCTCTGCCATTAAACTACTTTACAGCAGTGATACTATGTTCTCTGAGAATGCCCCATTACTTTCTGAAAGGCAGAAAAAGCTTTGACTTGGTTAACATTCTGATTAAAGCAAAAATTGCTGCGATAGACACTGTACTCCACATTTTCTGCTGGTTCTCCTTCTGATCCAGAAGGTGAACAGCACACATTTTCATCCAGTCTCCAATATACAAGAATTTCTTTGTAAACACAAATGTGATGTCTGACACAAGAAAGCTGATTCCTAATTAACAGTCTGTTCATGAAAAGATAAAAGTTAAATTAGATTATTTTTTAAATAATAGTCACAATGTATAATTCACACGACCATTTCATTAAAAACATACCCATTGGCTGCACTAAAAATGTCACCATTAATCAGAAAAGATCTTAACAAGTGTACATCAGGCATGCAGAACATCAACCGCCTTCCAATACATTAAATTCAACAGGTTGCCACTTGTGCTCCAATACTGCTATCTAGTGGGCGTGTAGGCGAGCACACCACATTAAATGAAAGTACACAAGCTACATTTTTCCTCGATAGGTAACCAGTACAAAAAGGGCGATTTTAATAACATCACTGTAAATTCATATCATTTTCTAAAACCCAGTTCAATAAATATTGTATCCTGACCTCAATTCATACAAGGTTTATTGAGTGGGGAACTGCTTTCTGTCTTCCAATGGCAAGGGATATCCCTAAGAAACGGATGAAGTGGTATCACCCAACACACACATAATATAACACCAACATAACCACAACAATTAAATCACACTCATTAAACACACTAAAATAATGTGAACATCAACAGTCCCATAATGCTTTGTGCCTCACGCAACGGCCCCCCCTGGTCGCTACAATATTTTTTAACCGGCCATAAAAACTTTCTTAGATATAAGGTCAATAATAAACTGTGGTAGAAATAAACTAAGACATTTCCTTTAGTACTGAAGTTACAATGTATCTATACTTTTCACTGAATTTAGAGAAAAATATAAAGTACTTAAAAACAGCTCCATATTTAAAAAGTGGTGTAGGCCTACGCAGTAATGCTTTAATAATAATCCACTGATATTAAACATATTACTCTGCAATAGGCGCTCCTGCATAATGAGTAGGCTACCTTAAGTTATTGTACTGTAAGAATATCGGGATTAATACAGGTTTATCTTATTGCAGGGCTTTTGCTTGTAATGAGTATGTATACACTGATATTATTTTTTTCTTTAGTACATTTTTAATCACTGAAACAAAATAAACTTTTCATTATGGCAGCTCATTAATACACTGCACAATGAAACTTGCAGTAGTTCTGATCAAGCACTCCGCTCTCTCCTTCATCGCTCATCCGGCTGTCATTTACAAGCTCTTCAGTTCCGCTAGTGACCATACTGTAGCTCAGCTGCTAGCGATAGCCTCTACAGTTTCCTGCTAGGTGTCTCAGGTGTTTAGCTTCTCCTCAGCCTCCCGTAGTGACAGTGGTACATGTATACTGTAGTTTATATGCAGTGAGTTGGAAATACATCTCCACAACATGGAAACTCAATAATTAGCTGCTGTAGCAAGTCCTCATTAGCCGGCTAATGTAGCGTCAGTTCCCCGTCCAGCAGCCCCTGAAGAGCCGACAACACTGGGTTGCTGGGGTGGCTATGTGACTGTCCAAAGGACGCATAGAAGTAAACAGAGAACGCCCACGGTCCCAGTGTTGCCAAATCCTCAGTAAGGAAAGTAGATGTTGGCTGCCCTAAAAGTCGCTAGAAGTTCCTAAATGACGTCATCGCCTAATTTGCATAACTGTCTATTTGCATGTCATTGTAATGGACGCTGTAGGAGAGAGGAATAACGTCGTGGGAGAGACAGAAAGTGAGTAAAAAACACCCTAAATATGTTTAGAACTATAAATGAACTTTCTTCTTTTGATTCTTAGTTTGTTTGTTTTTTTTATTATGCCATTGCACTAGGCCATCACTTCTCAAAATAACTTTATGACTCATGCTTTGTCTCGATCCACATTACATATATCGATTTTGTCATGTATTGTTAAATGTTAGAATACCAAATTTATAAAAAAAATCATTTACTCTTGCATCCCGCTCTGTAAGCCAGGGCGGGATCAGCGGCGGCTTTGCGCATGCGCGATTCATTGCAGTGTGGACGCGAAGCGGTGTGGGTCTCCTCTCCACTCTGACTGCAGCTGGGACTGCTGCATGCGCGAGGCTACTGTGAGACTGACCGCCTATGAGTGCTTTGGAACGGGGGAGGGGTTCACGGGTGCACCTGCTGATCGTTAAAGACAGTAACTTAAGAACGATACGTGCGTTTAAGTCAGAGTCTCCAAAAAACCAGAAAAAGTCGCTAGATTTGTCGCTAGTCACTTTTGAAAAAAAAGTCGCCAAGACGATTTGTAAAGTCGCCAAGTTGGCAACATGCACGGTCCACCAACGACTAGTTCATGTTTCTAGCGCAAGCTAAATAACAGAAGCAACGTGCGGAGTCGTTGCAAAACAAAATTTAGTCAACAACTTAAAGTATGTTTTGAAGTAATGGGAGGACACCGCCCCTGATGCCCTGACCTCATTTATTTTAGTCGCCAAATTAGATTTTTACGCGCATTTGGCGAGTGGCGGGTGCTATTTTTGGACCCTGTGGTTGGGGCCTATGAGCAAAGAGCAAAGAGCAAAGAGGGCGACAAGATGACACACTACCTCTCTTTATATGGTGCCCTTAGGTGGCGATTGGCCAACAAGGACCCCTCGAAAGGAGTACAGATGAGGCATCTCAGTCTGCTACATTTATAATTTTTAGTCAAACAAGTCTTAAATTACAACTTTATTCTAAAAAATAACAACTTTATTCTCATAATATTACGACTTATAATATATTATATATATTATGATGATATAACAGACTCAGAACAGGCTGCCTTCTTCCAAAAACCCATAACCATCTCCACTGTCTTCAGAGCATTACGCTCCAGGTTGTTCTCACCACACCAGGTCACCAGATGGTCAATCTCCCACCTGTAGGCAGACTCGTCCCCACCAGAGATGAGTCCAATGAGGGTGGTGTCGTCCGCGAACTTCAGGAGCTTGACAGACTGATGACTAGGGTTGCAGCTGTTGGTGTACAGGGAGAAGAGCAGAGGGGAAAGAAAGCAGCCTTCAGGGGAGCCAGTGCTGATGGTCATGGAGTCAGAGATGTGTTTCCCCAGCTTCATGTGCTGCCTTCTGTCGGACAAGAAGTCAGTGATCCACCTGCAGGTGGAGTCGGGTACGTTCAGCTGGGAGAGCTTGTCCTAAAGCGGACCTGTTGGCAGTGGCGACCCCAGGATTTTTTCCTGGGGGTGGCCAGAGATGGTCACAGAAAATCTTGGGGTGGCACACCAAAACCAAAACTTACACTCGTTAGGCGAAAAAAGCACCATCTTGCCACAGCTATACATTTTTTTTAATTTTCTTTCACACAAACTATAATGAAGAGTATAAGAAAAGTTATCATTTAAATGAATAGTACATAATTATTATAATTCTGATTATTCAGGGCTTTCTAACATCATATGGACTATTCAGCCATTGAGGAAAAGTAGACAGCTAGTGGCTGTAAAAGCTACATATGTTGGCGTCTGGCACATTTTAATGGCACTCCTCTATCATATATACTAGTGTTTATTATTACATATTTTCGTGATTTTGCTAACCCATCTCTAAACAGTAAGGGAATTATTTCAAAGGAGCATTAGGCCTCTTGTGCGTTTTAGCACACTCTGTGTCTGTTAACAAGTTTGGTACAAAGTAATTCCTATACCAACGCTGTTTAATTAATTAACTTATAATAATCAACAGCCTGCTTACAGTGTTCATGTTTGGATCTTTAATAAATGACAACATATAGAAAAAAAATAACTGTTGTATCCTGTCACATGCTCAGACTCTCTTTTTACATAAGAGGTTTTTGAACTGCCATTGTAAAAACCGTCCCTGCCTTCTCTCCCAATATAAGTATGTACCCACATGGCTGTGACTCAGTGAATTAAATGCCCTTGTATTCCAGCTCTGCTCGCATTTTGGGACTTTTAGGGTGTGTAATTATCGTCCCCGCTCCCGCGGACTCGCAAGTGTGATGTTTTGTCTCTGACCAGCAGCTTGGTGGAGGAGAGGACCACCACGGTGCAATTGAAGTTTAAATCTAGTAACTAGCAAAGCTGTCTGTTTCATTACTTCATATATGGCTATGCTACAAATGATATGGTAAGCCGCAAGAGAAATAAAGAAGAGGAAAACAATTCCGTGATAATAATCATTCCCTTGTGATTTTGACGCAGACAGATGTGTTCACTGCAGCACTTGCCACTGTAAAAGCAAGAGGTGTAGGCCTACAACTAGTAAAAATTACAAACACTATTTGTATTGCATCTATAGAGATTGTTTTGCTGTAAAAGTATAATGTAGGCTTTAAAGGTAATTCATTGATGGTTCTTTCATTGAGCCCATTAAAATCTGTGTGGCATGTTGGCGAAAACTTTTAAATGCTTACTGTGAGTCATCGCGCTGCTCTTCATTACCACAGAGGTCAAGGCGACGGGTCTGTAGTCATCAAGTCCTGTGGTCCTTGGCTTTTTGGGGACAGGAATGATGGTGGAGGCCTAGAAGCAGGCTGGCACGGGACAGGTCCTAGAGAGGTGTTGAAGATGTCAGTGAACACCGGAGACAGCTGATCGGCACAGTGCTTCAGGGTGGAGGGGGAGACAGAGTCACGGCGAGGAGGAAGGAAACAAGTGTTAGCTGTCCCCAGTTAGAAGCCCCTTAAATGAAACCGTTTGTGGCTCGAACTCACCTTGCCCTGCCCTGTTGCTGTCGGAGGAAGATTTGGGTCCTGGTAGGTCCGGGTATCATCGGATAATCCGTTCTGTGATCAAATCAAAACGTAACAGCTAAAAAAGGCTCATTTTATCGTTTTAGACCAAAAACGAGAAAACGCTTTCTCGTTTTGTCACTCAGAATCCAAAATTGAAAAAACAACAAAACCAATTCAAAAGAAACGGTCCAGTTTTGTCCATTTATTATTTTGATTTTATCGCAATGAATAAAGGAATACATTTGGGCTGTCACTTGACACGGAAGTAATAGTTAAAATGTCAAATTAAAAGCCCCTAAACAGTGCTAGCTGGCTGGCTGGCTGGCTGGCTGGCAGGCAGATAGATAGATGGACACAGAATGTAGATTTAAGTTAAATTGTAATCGATCTGATATAATTTCATAATTTTTTTATATCAAAGAGTCCAGAACATTTTTTGCAGGTCTTTAAATGAGTATTAGGTAGATAAAAAAGAAAATCTAATAATCAAATAATCAAACCTCGACATCACAGATTTTAGTTTCCTTATTTCCCGTTCATCAATTTTCTTTTCACAATTCACACAATATAGTTGTGTGGTAACAAAGTATATTTGATTGCTGGAAATGATAATTTCTATACATTTAGATCTAGTTATTTTGGGGCATAGACAAACCACAATCATTCTATGGCAGCTGGAAATTACATGTTACTGTTTGTTGCCTATTATTATACACATTTGGAATATATACCTAGGCGTAAAATGAGTCACTCAGGCCAAATGAAATGATAGAGCAATGTACATATAAGTTCAATTTTAATATGTTGTATAATTGTTATCATTATTTTCTGTTGTCATCTTAAGCCATGTTGCTGTTTATAACCTTCAGGGTGGAGGATAGGGACCTCTGCGGGTGACTATTATTATTATTATTATTACTATTATTATTATCAGTTTGTAATGGTCTACTAGAATTAATATTGGTGTATTAGTAGTAGTTGAGGCAATGATCAATGTTTGTCAAGGGAATATGAAGTATGAAATATGCACAATATGAACAAATGCCTTAAAGGCAGACAATTACCTTGGATCAGCTCACATCTTATAAGCTTTTTCAAACAAAGGGATAAAGCCAGGGCCAAATATCGCCTGTCAAAAGATTCTGCTGATTGGGAAAATTACAGAATCTTAATAAATGCATGGAAGACCAAAACAAGGAATGCAAAATCCAACTATTATAAAGATAGCTTCTCTCAGAATTTTCATAACCCCAGACACTTTTGGAATCTATTGAACCATATTCTTAATAAAACTAATAAAAGTGCCATAAACCGGTTACAAATTAATAATGAAACTATTTCTGAACCTATACTTATTTACCATTATTCCCATTTTAAGAAGCATTTCTCTTCTATTGGTGGATCTCAAAACTTTAAGGTTTCAGGTTTTAGACCCAATTTTTCCACCACCACTGCTCTTCTTAAATTTACTAACGATGTGTTTTCATCTTTTGATAAAGGCCAACTCACAGGGGCAATTTTTATTGATCTTTCGATCTTTCTATTCTATTGGTTTAAATCAAAATGCTCTCCTCTGGTTTAATGCCTATCTGCATAAGACACGTCAGTGTTTTGTTTTTGAATGGTCTCAGTCCGACTACAATATTGGCGAAAGGGGTGTTCCACAAGGTTCCACCTTCCACTTCTTTATTAATTATTCATGAATATGTTGAATATGTTCAAACTGTCTTGCTCATCTTTATGCTGACGACACTGTTCTCTACATTTCCAACTCAGATATGACACAAATTCAAAATTCTTTACGGTTTGATTTTAACTCGGTCCAAAAATGGTTTCATCATAACAGACTCTTACTGAATAAGAAGTCCTGCAGCATGGTGTTGGTATGCGACAAAATCGCTCATATCCTTTTGACACATTTATTTTGATGATGGGTCACCCCTTGAGAAAGTTGATACCTTCAAATATCTGGGACTTTGGGTTGACCCTGAACTCTCATTTAAACCCCACATTGATTTTATTACTAAAAAAGCATATGGCTGTCTGAACTCACTTTGTCGCTCAATTAATTGCTTTACATTTCAATTCAGAAAAAGAACATTTTCTTAGTTTTTACTGATTATTGATTATGTTGATATTGTTTATCAGAACACCTCAGACACTAATCTTAAGCCCCTTAATGTTTTTTATAATTCCCTGTGTAGATTTATCTTGAGGTGCCCATACAGAACTCAACAATGTTTCATGTATGAATCACTTAATTGGCTGCAGCCTATATCTAGAGGGCAATTTCACTGGGTCCAGTTCATTTTCAAATTTGTCCATTTCAATTGCCACTCCTATTTAAAACAGTTTCTGGTTCCATATAGGTCTTTACATTCACTCAGACATACGCAATATCCCTTTTTCTTTGTCCCAAGAATTCTCAAAGAAGTTGGTCGCCGCTCATTTCAATACAAAGCTCCATTTGACTGGAATAATCTTCCTTTATCTCTGAGATCCATTACCTCTTGCCGCTGCTTCAGGACATTTTTCTTTTCTTTTCTTAAAACCACACATTACTATCTCGCGGCCACGCATTATTATTTTTTCCCTCAGATGTCCCCAGGGGGGCTTCGTATTAAATTAAGAAATACGAATAGAGAATTAAGATTATTATGTATTATTAATATTTAAGATTTTTAATGATTGAATTAAGATTTTTTTCTTCTCTGAAACCACAATTCTGCCCTAATTATATGCTAAGTTTGGCAGTACATCTTGCAGTTAAATGGCAGTTTATTTTCTTAACATTCATTTTTGGCATTTTGATGTGTCTTTCACGTTTTTTTTCTCCACATATCCCCTTTTCTGGTCAGATCTCTTCTCTGATCTGTCGTTTGTCCACCAGCATGGAGCTATGTGTGGACTATGTTGTTGTTTTTTGGTTTCAGTTGCAGCCTCAAAAAATGGGATTCCATATGAGTGATCGTAGAAAGATTCTACAAGAATAAATATATTCTTAGTAATACTTCTAAAAGTCTTGATGTATTCTGATGCTAGTAACATACCATGTCATTAGGTTCAATTCACTTCTAACCAACAGATGGGAGTCTCACTGAAGTTTATGGCTTTGTGAATACATGTTTGAGATATCTTAACTTATTTCCAACAGTGAACCACCAAAAAAGTTTTTCGGCAAGACTGCTCAAAATTATTTTTTTTGTTTGTCCATCTGCCTTTGTCTGTCTATAGATTGAGCAATCTGTTGAATGGATCTTGGCCAGTAGACGGCTCACTAATATCGGCTTCTTTCTCACCATAGTCTGGTCAGCATTGATCGGCCCTTCTGTTCTAAGTCTCACTCTGATTGACTGCTATTATTGGCTCTAATGAGCTGCTAGTGATTGCCCAAACCCAGCTTCTAACATCCAGCAGGAACACTAGCTTTTTTAAACTCTTTGTCTACTTTTTAGCTTGCTCTAATTTCTCTTGCTTTAATCATTTGGTGAGAATATTGACTTGATGTGGGCATTATTTTCTGCAAGACAGTTTGAAATCTTTTCTTAAATTTTCTTTGATACAGTCTCTCTTTTACAGTAGATTTAAAGTGAGCAAAAGCTGAAAACTTGCCTCTAAATAGTGCTTATTTTAAGCGGCAAAAGTAATGATTATCAGCAAAAGAATTATACTGTGAGCACGTAGAGAGTCTGCTGAACATGTAGATGTGTTTTGTCTGTGATGCTAGAAATTCAGATCCCACAGCGAAATACAAAAGTGCCCCCAAGTGGTTCGCCCGAGGAAGTTGAAGTCAAATTTAACATTGCCGTAGATGGAGAGTTTTTGAGCACCACTGTTGCTTTAGAGCTCATTGTGCCAAAACTGTTTAATTTGTTTGACTTTCAGTAGTAGAGGAGAAGATTTCCTACATTTTGAGGGTAAAATTATGTGTGTGGAGTGAAAATTGTGGGCTGAGGAGCAATTTGTTAGGAGGAATTTTGAGTTATTTTTAACCTGCTCTATACTGTACTGATGACATCACGCACTCTAGCCTGTGCCATCTGCACCCATTGTAAAATCTGAAAACTGCTGAAAACATTGCGTTACTTTGAGCTAAATTATTCATAAACGATAAAAGATAGCAAAAAGATTTGCCAACACTTTAAAGCAAAAATGAAGTCTGTGAGCGAAGTATGCTGAAGCAGTAGTATTTTAAAGTTATGAGTTGAATTTTTTCCATCTGTTTTAATTGAATGCTGAATCAGTGTAACCATTTGTGTTTTTCTGCTGGACTATCCTGGATGTGTCTCTGTGACCCTGGTGTTTATGGTGCAGGAGGGACGTCTGGCTCTTCTTTATTCTGGTGTGTAAAATCGTCAGCACACAGTCATAATGCTGCATATGCAACTGCAAGGACATATATCTGCAGCTCAGGAGACATTTCCTTTTTACAGAGTTACAATATCACATCATGAAATAATATCTGTAACATACAATCAGCAAACGTGATCGTATAGATGTTATCAGAGTACCAAGCATAAGGGTATTTTTAAGCTTTAAGTTTTATGCACATTAAAAATATCAAAAAAATTTGAACAATCTTTTTAACCCAAGAGGAAAACCTCCTTGACTGTCATACAGCCGTTTTAAAGTTATCATTTACATCATCAATTTATAATATACAACTATAAATGCAACAACATCATATATAAACTAGACAATGCCTACCTGGTGTGTAAAATCATCAGCACACAGTCATAATGCTGCATATGCAACTGCAAGGACATGTATCTGTTCAATACAAAACAGGAGATCACGGTCAGTAACGTGAGGATACAGCCACGAAGGCAGCCGACACATGTTAAGCTAGCAAGCATTTGCTCCTCATGTTAGCAGATTGCAATTCGTGTATAAAGTTACCATTTCTACACCTAAGCGTCTGTAACTCTCACTATAAGTTCTATTCATGTTCATAGTTAGACTCCACGTTACTGACAGTTTCCAGGACATTTATAAATCATTAAACATTGTAACATTGAACGGAGCATTACATACACTCACCCGCCTGCAGCTCAGGAGACATTTCCTTTGCTGAGGTACGTACGGTGGCCAGCTAGGAGCCCTTACGCTGCAGTTGCGCTACGCAACCCACCAGGTGGCAACAAAGTCACATTAATAATACAAACACATACATTTGCTGAAATTCAACACAAAGAGTATTTCCAACTCTGTTACATCAGCATTCTCACTAATAACACACAATCAGTGATAAAAGTGGTCCTCTTCTTCTTCTCATCTTCTTCTTCTCTCTCCCAGTTCTGTAGTTATCAGTTGTCAGAAAGCTGCTGCAGAGTCGGCATGTTGCCAAGGCGACGGCAGTGCTGGAGGTGTGTGTGCTGCTGTAACTGAGCTACTCGACTTCCTGCTTCGCCCTGCTCGCCCTCCTGCTACCCGGCCTCATCTGTACGGCCTTGTAGACTCACAAAACGACGAAGGAGTATTAGGGCCACATTAAAGAAGAAAAAAAAAAGGTTTCGGGAAAAAAGACGTAATATTACGGGAATAAAGTCGTAATTTTACCAGAATAAAGTCATAATATTACGAGAATAAAATCGTAAAAATACGAGAATAAAGTCGTTATATTACGAGAATAAAGTGGTTACTTTATTAGTCGTAATTTTAGACTATTGTTAGCCTAAATGTTATAAATATCAGAAGAGCAGCAGCCGCCTTCACTAAAATGAGGAACGTGTTAAGTATAACTTCACAGCTGAACATCTTGTGAAGCTATGCTTATAAATGATTGCACAGGAGGCTTAACACAACTTGGGCCGGAGCTGTATTTATGTATTCGTTATTGAACACACCCGGTAGCATGGAAGCACAGCATACATGTACCTCGCGAGAACATTCGAGATCTCCTGCCTAGTAATGCGCAAGCACACTAAACAGCTATATCAATACATACGTATAGGTTTCACAAATACGAAATATTTAATCTTCCTGAACACCAGCACCACTTTGTCATATTTATCAGGACTCTGAAAAGTGATTTTATTTGAAAATGACTCTTGATCTTTTTAGCGCAGGCGACTGGCTGCCCTTCTGATATTACCCTTCAAAATAAGATACAGGCTAACCATGGCCTAAAATTACGACTTTATCG
The DNA here is from genome assembly GCF_022749685.1 of Semicossyphus pulcher. NCBI lineage: Eukaryota > Metazoa > Chordata > Actinopteri > Labriformes > Labridae > Semicossyphus > Semicossyphus pulcher. The sequence goes on from NW_027211747.1 coordinate 54,516, forward strand.
TATTCTCGTAATATTACGACTTCATTCTCGTAATATTATGACTTTCTTTCTTGTAAAATTACGACTTTATTCTCGAAATCTTAGAGTTTTTTTTCCCCTCAATGCCCTAATACTCCGTTGTACAAAACACATAAGAAAGCACTTAAAAATGATGTCTGTGAAGAAAATAATGTGTAAAAATTTAGAATTATGAGTGAGTGTAATAAAGATTTTTCCTCATATTCTTCAGTTTGTTGTATTAACATTTTGAGGGATTGTCCTTTATACGCATAATTGATATGAAAAAAAGTTTATTTGTAAAGCATTTTTTAAATAATTATATAATAATTGCAAAATAGGCCATATATCTTTTTATTTTTTAATAATCTTTGTTTTATTATTTTTTGATTTAATGTTTTGATTATTCATTAAAATTGTAATCAATTTAAAATGTTATACATTAATATTGATCTTTTTAAATTTAATTGAATTTAATTTTATGTGGGTAACGGGTGAACCCATTTGTCCCGCCTTCTGTGCCTCAGAAAAACGAGCTCAGAGAGACTGACCTTAATGTCAATCATATTTCCGGCCAGTTGATTGAAGAAAAAAAAACGGTTGGAAGGCGCTAAAGTTACCGAAGCCGCTATCATAACATTTAGCTAACTTAACGGTAACTGCTATGCTAATTTGTAGCCCCTGTGGTGTAGTTTTGTCCATGTTATACTTTATAGATGAACGAGTGCAGTTTACACGAGCTAACGTCAGCATATTAAGGTTATTGTTGCCAAAAGGGGGTACCGGGGACTTTCAGGGGTCCTTGAACCGGTTACTTGAACCGGTTACAAGTGGTCTACAGAAAATAACAAATGAAGTCAGCTAACGTTAGCTTAACAACACATTTAAGGGGAGGCTAAGCTAACTTCATTTTCAACTATGCAATAATATTCGATGTATTGTATTTATTTGTCTCTGCAAGCTTTCTTTGCTTCTAATTGTTATTAGATTATTCATGATTACAAGTTAGATTGCGTTTTGATGATTTTCTATCAACGAAGTTGTATGTTGATCACCAGGTAAGTAATTCTTTCCTCCTGAGCTGACAGCATCAGTCCTGTGACCCGCCTGTCTAAAGCTGACTGTACTCTTTCAGACAGTCGTGGACAGAGAGTCAGGCGGAGACATGGCCGAAGACTCTGGGAAAGTGAGTCCTCTGTTGGGCGAGGACGAGTTCAAGGCATCTTGCGCCAAAGAGATGGCTCTGCTGGACCTGATGGAGAAGACGGGCTACGACATGGTGCAGGAGAACGGACAGAGGAAGTTCGGAGGACCCCCGCCAGGTCTGTGTGTCTTAAGACCATGAAAACACACGAAGAAGAGAATTAGTGTTGTGTTATATGAAAAGGGGCAGAAAATATTAAAAAGATGAGCAGTGTGCACATACAGAACACTTATGTCTGATTAAAGCTGTCTAAAGAAAAATCCAGGGATTAATAACTGAAATAATCTGTTTGTTCCTAATGTAAGCCCTCAGTGATCTGTGTAATATGTCAAAAAAAAACTCAAGATGTGAGGGTATTATGAAACATCTCCTTTTAACTTATGGAAAGGTCAGTGTTTATCTTTTGTTCTCAGTCTGAAAAAATAGATTTAAAATAGTGATTTAAGTGAATGGAGTTTGGTTTGGCTGCAGCCTGTTGATGTAGCGACTCCACTGGTCTGAGATCAGCTCCAGTGAAAGTTCTGTCTGACCGTCGTTGTGTTTTCTTTTGTGCCTCAGGCTGGGAGGGTCCGGCCCCCCCGCGGGGCTGCGAGGTGTTTGTGGGGAAGATTCCCAGAGACATGTACGAGGACGAGCTGGTGCCGTTGTTTGAGAGCGCCGGAAGGATCTACGAGTTCAGACTGATGATGGAGTTCAGTGGAGAGAACCGCGGCTACGCCTTTGTCTTGTACACCAACAGGTGAGTGTGTCTATTTATATATTCAGTTTGACAACATAACAGAAATGATCCCTTTAACTACTAAATCTATGGTCTTATTATTTGTGGATTATAAATCACATTTATTTAGAAAGAGGAGAACCAGAATCAACTGAAGGCAGGGTAATAAAAAACAAAGATCCATGTTATGATAATTTATCCTGACCATTGGTTATGGGTGCAGAGAAGCAGCTCAGAGAGCGATCCAGATGTTGGACAACTACGAGATCCGTCCAGGGAAGTTCATCGGTGTGTGCGTGAGTCTGAACAACTGCCGCCTCTTCATCGGCTCCATCCCAAAAGACAAGAGGAGGGATGAGATCATGGACGAGATGAAGAATGTACAAACACACACACACCTGAGCCACATGTGGACATCTGGAAAACTAAAAGTATTGTTTACATGTTTATGACTGACAGTTTAACCAGGCGTGTAGAGAAACAGAAGACGGAACAGCTGCGTAAAACACTTGATTGTAGTTATTTTTAATTAAGTGAAATAATTAAAGGTAGAGTGAACTAAATGTAAGTCAAAGTTCTTCCCCTGGATACCAAATTAAAGCTCATGGAGGAGCTTTAACACAGAGAATAAATTAATTTGTAAAATGTTTTTTGAAATGTCTTCAATTAACTCTAAGAAAAAGGTTAAAAAAAATCTTTGAAAACTTGGAAACAAAATGTACAAAACTAGCAAGAGCAGAGCCGTTTGGTTGTTATTGTAAAAGTTGAGCTGTGAAATGAGAATGGATGATGGACAGATACGTTATTAGTCATACAGACTGAACATGTGGACACACAGAGATAAGCTAATGGAATGGACTGTACTTGTATAGCACTTTTCTAGTTTGCTTTTCACTCAAAGCTGCTTTTACACTACACACACATTCATACACTTATGGCAGAGGCTACATAAAGTGCCCACCTGTCAATCGGTTATCACATTCATACCCGTTAGCTATACCACAGGGGCAATTTGGGGTTTAGTGTCTTGCCCAAGGACACTTCAACATGTAGCCTGGGGGAGCTAGGGATCGAACCTCTGTCCTTCCAACAGAAGAAAGACGACCGACTCTACCGCTGAGCCACAGTCGCCCCGGACAGCAGTAGTTGTTGTGTTCAACCAGCAGCTGGTAACATTGGCAGCTCATTGAGTCGTGCTAACAGATGCTCAGTCATCCCTCATTTTACATGTCAGCAGATCCCACACCACAGCTGCCAGCATTTACATGTTCTTGTGCTTATTTTTTTCTGATCAGGGTTTTTAGTGTCTATTATTTTGCTTTTGAGAGCCCAAGATTGTTTAAAGAGTGTTTTTCGCGGCTTCTAGTAAATCTGGATTGCAGAACGTTTTTGTCTCAAGCTCACTGAAGTGATGTTTTTATCCCTCAACCTCTCCATATTGACTCAGTCATTGAGCAAACCTGCAGACCGGCAGCTTGTTCTTTATGTGTTACAGCAGAGTGCTGACTAAATGACATCATGTAGTTTACATTTGACTTGTATTCTCAGCTCATCAGCCCAATGATCTCTACTGATTGGTTAATTATTTATAACTTTAGAAAACTCTGAAAACAGTGACAGAAAAATGAAGTTCCAGGTGGGAAAACCATTTCTTGAGTTGGCTATGTGCATGTTGATGAATGTTGAAACAGGAAATAGTTTGACAAACTGTTGTCTTAAATATCATTGTAACTGGAGCATTAAGATCTCTCTTTTTGGAAACTCAGGGGTGGAAACACAAAGGCTCAAAACTAAACATTTGTTCCCTCATTAACACAAACAGCAGCATGTGGTGTTTCAGGTCACAGTCATCATTTACAGCAACAGTAGAAGAAGCAGCAGCTGTTACTGTTTACATGTTAACCACCACCTTTGCTCCCTCCTGTGTGTGTGTGTGTGTGTGTGTGTGCGTGTGTGTCAGGTTACAGACGGCGTGGTGGATGTGATCGTGTATCCCAGCTCCACAGATAAGAACAAAAACCGAGGGTTCGCCTTCGTAGAGTACGAGTCGCACAAGGCTGCAGCCATGGCCAGGAGGAAGCTCATCCCGGGTACTCACTCTCTTTGCATCCTCCTCTGACTCCTTCATCAAAGCTGTCCGTCTCTCCTTCTTTATTCCACCTGCTGACTCTGGGTCACTTGTGTTTGTCCAGCAGGGGGAGCTAGAACACAGAAAAATGCAGCAAAGAGTCTGAATGAGGATTTAACTTCCAGTCCAGTTTATTGAATTTATTTTTTTAAAGTTTAATAGCCTACAGTCCTGCATGAAGGTTTTTAATGTTTACTTTGTGTTCAATCATTTGTATTCAAACATATATTATTTTAAATGATGCAGTTTGTGCTTCTGTAACACTGTCAGTGTCTTTAACTTAGCCTCCCCTTACTATATAAGATACATATGCAAGAAAAAAAATCAAGAATCTAAGTGATCCATTCTTCATTTTTCAAGCATAAAACCCTCAAAGTTTTGGTTACAACAAGAGCCCGACCAATACTGGATTTTTGGGACTAATGAAAATTCCGATATCGATGTATCGGCCGATATATTCAGATATGTTCAAAGTGTATCTGAAATTAAAAGAACAAAATTCCAATTCTGAAATGTTATTGTTACATTTGCATGACATACAAAATTAAAGTGTTTCTGTAGCAACTTAAATAGCACCAAAATAAATTATCAAATTAAATAGACGTGAGTATAACACAAAAACACACAAAAGTTGGAACAAAAAATTATTTTCTTCTTTTCCCACCTTCACACAGTGCTGCTACAGATAAAAGTCACCAAACACAGACCAGCTCATTTGACAGACAGATATTGTTAATAATAGGAATAAAAGGCTTAATAAGCAGGATTTTTCATATTAAATATTCCCTCTTAATCAACATCAATCCAGGAGAAGTGTGAGCTGATGTCTGTATCAGCAGAGGATCTGCCCTTTGTCTGTGTTTCTATTCTTATTATTGTGCTCTGTTTGGGACATTTTGGACTATCTATGGACTGTCTATCGTGGGGCAGTGGTCTGGAGCTCAGCCAACAGTCCGCAGGTCAGGTCTCAATCAAAACGTAGCATCACGGTGACATGGCTATCTCTCTGCCTGTCTTTCTGTAACTCCGTCGTAACTTTAGCATCTTTATGAGACATGAAAGGGACTTCACAAAACGTATTAATTTGCTGTTCTGTGAAGGAGAACAGTCCGCACGTGCGTGTCTTGCTGCTGTAAGGAGCGGCAGGTGTGACTGAGGGCGGAGTAGACAGACGCACAGTCTGCAGCATGGGGCGATGATGGCTTTTTAAAATAAAATCCTGTACCTTCCTGCTGGGTTGTACGGAGGTGTAGACGTGTAAGCTTGTTGTTTAGAGCATAACGGCTGTGAAACTAGCAGACAATTAAGCTTAAAGCTCCTGCACCTTTGTTACTAAAACTGAGAGCCAGACTGTACACTCGGGATCTCATGGGCAGTTTAGATGCGCAGAGGGTAGAAACAGTGGTGCTCTTAAAGCAAGCTTTCTTTGGCTGATTACTGTGATTTTAACATGAGTTTGTTGTTCACAATGTTTCGTTCTGTATGGGAAAGATAATGCTTCCCTTCACTGTGTGTGCTGCTGTTGGAAAAAAATTTGAAAAAGTTAAAGTTATATAATCAAAAGTTTTATAATGAAATGTTTTAGGTGAAAATTTATAATCAAATGTTTTAAAAGTTAAAGTTTTTATGGTAAAAATGTCTTAAAGTTAACATTTCTATAGTCTAATGCCTTAAAGTCCAGATGAAACAGCATTTCGAGAGTATTTAGCTTCCGTATCGTGACGTATTTTTGAGTGAAACAGGACTTGCAGGCGGGACATATCATTAGAGGGATTTGATTTGATCGTTGAGAAGTGGGCGTAGACAGACGTTCTCCACAGCGCAGTAGCTAGCTAACTGACCGAGCGTTCTTGGTGCTCTGCGGCTAAATGTTGCAGATTGATTGACAGGTGGATGTCATGATATTTCTTGTTGAAATTGGTTGGTCCTATCTTATGTAAGCACATGTGATATTTTGTTTTACAGGAAGAAAAAATGATTGAATTTTGATATAAGAATACGAAGAACTGGATTTTCTGTATTTTTTTTGGTCTGTATTGCCAAATAGATGCACAATATTACGGAGGATGTGATCTAAAAGGATTAAAATGACATTTTTCATTTCACCTCGACTTTAAAGTTAAAGTTTTACAGTCAAATGTTTTAAAGTAAGTTCTTAAGTTAAAGCTCTAAAGTAGAATCCTAAGCTGAGAAACTCGCTGGGCTCATTATAGAAGCCAGGTGCAAATCAAAGGGTGGGAAACTGGCCGCCTTATCTGATCTAGAAAAAAAAAAACAGGTGTCCCCTGCCAACGAGCCCCTCCTTTATCTGTTGTACAGTGCATGGGCGTGCCTAATTGGCCAGAGTGAGGAAGAGTCCTGCGGAAAAGTTGGAAATGGGTCGGACGAAACTGAAGGGACATAAGCTGAGGGCAGAGAGCCAGAGTTGGGGGAAGGGGGGTAGCACAAGTCTGCCACTTGCGACACACTTTAACCAATTAGGCAGAGACCTAAAAAAGGGGAAAAAAACGTGCCGAAGCCCAGCGAGGGAGGGGTTTAAAGTATATAAGACCATGCGGCTAACCTGTGGGCAGTCTCATCCGGATGGACTCGGGTTTATTTGTTTGTATTTATACGGAAATAAACTATTTTTGCATCAGATTCTGCCAGTCTCTAGTGTTTGCTTGTCTTGCTTGAGTTTTTTGAAGACTTTGATTATAGTTTTTCAACCAAGTTTTATTATCTATTGGCGATTGAAATTAAGTGACAAGAGGGTTCGGGGAACTTTTTTGCCACAACACTGCCCTGCTCAGCTGTGACGCGCACTCAGGCAGCATTAGGGACCTCCTCATTTCCCATCATGCCTGCCGCCTAGTGCTGACTGAGTAGTAAGTTGTTAAGTTTCCTATTTATGTTCCAAAAAGCAAAAAATAATTATGTTAATTTTTTTTATGTCTGTTTGGAACATATGTCCTTTTTTTTAGATTATTATTCACCTCTCTTTTACGTTAACAGACAAGATTTTACCATTCCAGAACCAAGACAAAGTGTAAGCAAGAAACCAAAAACAGACCCCCCATAATAATAATAAACCACGTACATAAATAAATGAACACCAAAAACAAAAAAGATATATCTATCTTTATACACATACCCATACACACACACATACAGTTTATACATATATACAAATTTAATTACATATGTATACATAAACCCAATACACACAGCCTGTACATGCATACACACACACACATCCCTGCATATACACACACATTCAAAATAAATATTTTCAGAAGAATTTTGTAATTAATGAATCAAGTGTGGTGAACTAGTTAGGAGTTGGTTTGACAGGAGTCATTGAAAAGAGGTAGTTGATTCTGGCTAATATTGACATTTTGATAGTTGCAATTCGGCCTGCTAGGGAGAGTGGTAAATTATTCCAGCAGTTTAACTGCTCTTCAATGGATTTAAGGATGGGGGTAAAGTTGAGGTGGAACAGCTCTGGAAGCTTGGAGGAAATATCAATGCCTAGATAGCGAATGTTACCAGTTGGGATATTGGAGGGTAATTTGGGGTCTGTCGGCTTACATTGGTGGTGATTTAGTGGTAGGATGGTGGATTTGGACTAGTTAATGGATTAATCAGAGATGGAGGAGAATTCCTCCAAGAGTTTAAACAATGCCTATAAACTGACCTTATGGATAGTGTTGGCAACAGTGATTCCAGTGATTTGTGAATCTTGGCGAATGGCGGCTGCTAGTGGCTCAATGGGAATAATAGTGGAGAGAGTGGACATCCTTGCCTGATGCCGCGGTTTAGTGTCAAACATTGTGAGGTTATTCCATTGGGGATTACTGATGCTGTGGGTGAGTTGTAAAATATTTTAATCCAATTGATGAATGACTGTCCAAAACCAAACTTATCTAATGTTGCAAATAAAAAGTTCCATTTTACACGGTCAAATGCTTTCTCTGCGTCTAATGATAGGATGGATGTGTTAATCTTTTGTTTTGTGGATATATTTATTAGGTTGAATAGACGGCGCATGTTATTTGATGAGTGTCTACCTTTAATGAATCCTGTTTGGTCGGGGTGAATTAAGGTATGAATGGCTTTTTCCAGTCTCATAGCTAGTACTTTACTGATAATCTTGATGTCTGTGTTGATGAGTGATAAAGGGCGGTAGCTTGAGCAGAGAGTAGGATCCTTGTTAGGTTTGAAGAGAACTGAGATGAGTGCATGAGAATTCATATGTGGTGAAAAGTTGGATGATTTGTACATTTCTGTTATCATCTCAACAAATACTGGTCCAGAATTTGTTCTACTGTTTGAAATGATTGCCACGGTCTGGTAGATTTGATGATATTTGATCTGTCAAGTTTTGGATAAATGGTTGCGTTGAAGTCACCTCCAATAAAAATGATTGTATCAGAGAAGGTTATTAGTTTTGTAAAGAATTCATGGAAAAATTCTGGGTTGTCCTCATTTGGGCCGTATTGATTGGTTATTGTTAACTGAACTTACCCAATGGATCCATTGATTATTATATATCGTCCCTCGAGATCTGTTATGGTTGAGTTATTGCTATATGGTATTTTTCTGTTGATCATCAATGCAACGCCTCTCTTCTTAGAGTTATAAGAAGCGGCGAATATCTGGTCTGCCCAATTTGGTTTAAATTGATATAGATTTGAATTGATGAGATGCGTTTCTTGGTAATTGTCATTTTTGTGCTGGTTTATAGTTGTAACATGAGTGAGGTCCTCTCCTCTGCTTGTCAGGAGGTGTCATGACTTTCTCTTGAAGCACTGCAAAAATTAAAGTTATTAATATCGGAGCATATTGGAGGACATATACGCCGACACGATACATCTGCGAAATGCAAATATGGGCCGATAAAATCGTCTGACTGATAAATCGGTCGGGCTCTATTTCTAATTTTGAGGTTCTACTGTTTCGCTAAACACAGCAAGTCTTATTTTTAAAACAGTAATTTATTAGCTTGGACGCTGCCTCAGTGTAGCTGAACAGCCATCTGTAGCAGCTCCATGCTGCCTGAGGCAGGAGGAGGCTGCTGTCCTGTCACAGATCAGATGGATGAACCAGCAGAGAATCTGCTGAACTGTTGAACTTTTGCATTGATAAAATATTGTGCAATTATCGGTCAATTTCCCCGATCAGCCTCAAACATACTTCCTTCTGAATCCTGTAGAGAGGAAAAAACAACAGTTCAGCATGTTTCTTTCATAACTCTCCAACTGCTTCTACAACACTCAGCTCATTACATTGTCATTACAGACAATATATATGTATGAAACTATTGTCATACATGTTAGCATGTTGAGTATACAGATGTGATGTTGTCGTGTTCCTGTTGTGTCCCACAGGAACCTTCCAGCTGTGGGGTCACTCTATCCAGGTGGACTGGGCCAAGCCGGAGAAAGATGTGGACGAGGATGTGATGCAGCACGTCAGAGTCCTCTATGTGAGTTTGTGTGTGTGTGTGTGTGTGTGTGTGTGTGTGTGTGTGTGTGTGTGTGTGAGTTTGTGTGTGCGTGTGTGTGCGTGTGCGTGTTTGTGTGTTTGATATGTCTGTGTGTGTGTCTGTTTGTCCCTTTAAAAAATAATAATAATCACTTACAAAAGAATCCCTTGTTATGAAAAGGATGCAGATGAGGTGAAATCAGGTGTAAGATTTTAATGATTTCTCTTATTAAACGATCAGAAAGGATTCTACAAGTTTCAGAGTCTCTCACTTCAGCCCGCTGTAGAGAAATTTTTTAGAGCCTTTAAATCAGAAAGTCTCCAGCCCCCGCACTGCTGGACAGGCAGCATTTTAGGAAGAGAAGTCTGACATATTCGGCCAACTTGTTTAGATCAGAGGTGTGAAATAGGGAGAGAGAAGGAGGGAGGCTCACAGGAGCTGCACGTCCTCCAGGGGATCAATTAGGAGGCTTTTACTCTGAAACTCTGAAATGTAACCTGAGGGCGACAGATACAGACCTAAAATCACCTTACACATGTTGGAGAGCATTCAGCAGGTACAGAACACATCTGTCTCTCTGTGTGCACTTTTTATGCACTCAATTACAGCTTGTTTTTAATCTTCACAGTATTTTTCATCAGTATTAACATCGTTGTACTCACAGACATCGTGTAAGGCATCACTGAAAGGAGTCAGACATGTTGTGGCATATGGGACCTGTACTATCTGAACATCAGCAATGGGGTTGTAAGATGTACGATGTTTGTGTCCCTGCAGGTGCGTAACCTGATGCTGAGCACCACAGAGGAAACCCTCCGCCAGGAGTTCTCCCGCTTTAGACCAGGCTCAGTAGAGCGCGTCAAGAAGCTCACCGACTACGCCTTTGTTCACTACCGCTGCCGGGATGATGCCCTCTTTGCGCTGAGCCTCATGAACGGGGCTGTGATTGACGAAGCGAGCGTGGAGGTGACGCTGGCCAAACCGGCGGGGGTCAGAGACGGGAGCGTGGCCGGGAGGAGGTACAGCACCAGGGGTTACCTGGGGACCAGCACAGGGGCCGGAGGAGGGGGCGGGACGTTTTTCCTGAACAGGGGTGACGGAGCCATGATGGACGGATGCTCTCCACTCAGGACAGTGCCCCTGCAGCCACGCCTGGGAAGCCCCTTCTACACAGGAGCAGTAGGTGAGGAAACATTGTAGACACACATAGACCATCACAGAGTCGACCTTAACTTTTTATCCCCCAAAATACTGAAGTTCCTTTCAGGTCCTAACCCTGTAAAAGTCTTTTGGCATCAAAGGCATCAATTATAAATTGCCAACAGCTGTAACAAGCAGCACTGCTGCTGTATTCATCAGTAAGAGGACCTTTTTGCGACTGAGACCTTACAGATGCTGAATTAGCTTTGGGGTTTAGTGACAGCAGTGGGTGTTAAAGGAGAGGTTTGGTAATTTTGGACCTTTTTTTTTTACAAATTTGAGTTTTGAAATGTCTCATAGAAACAAAAACTTTTAGTGGACGTATTTTGATCGGCTGTATCGTGGCTACAGCGGAGGCCATCTACTGGACCGATTCCCAAAGTTTTTAGCTCGTTCTTCCTCTTGGCCTTCATACACTCATCATACTGCACTTTGTGTCTGCTTGAACAAGTTAGTTGTGTTGCTTTGCGGCACAGACACAGGTCTCATGACCACTTTGCTGATTATTGTTTCTTCATCACATCACTCACCCTAAAAGTGAAATACCTACAAGCAAGCAATGACGAGCCGTTTCCGGGACCAGCTCTTCATCTTCTGTTCCAGACATTTGACTTTAGTTTCTCCGACCGTCTCTGTTGTTTACTCTTCCACTCTGTAAGATAGGCACATGACATGCCGGCTCCCCCAAAAGTGAAGTCCAAACCTCTCCATCACCCCCTGGGGGAGGGGCTTGATTTGATATGCAGTAGAGTTTTCTACAGGCGGAGCATTTTAAACGCCAATATCACCGTCATGTTTAATTAATTGTGGGAAGACAAAATGTGTGCGGGATTAATATTCCATTTATAGTGCAGCCCTGCTTCTGATGTTTAGGGTCGGTCGGGAATGTCTTATTGTATCCGCAGATGTTTAGCCCTCAGAGGTTTGAACAAGACATCTGCGACCGATCCCAGAGACAGTCGCAAATGTTTAGGGTCAGTTCAGGATGCCTTCTTTTGTTTGTGGATATTTGGGTCAGCTGTAAATTACTTTTGTGTCTGTTGTAATGACCCTAACTGATTATATTTCACATACTTTGGTAGGTGTTTCCTGATTTTTACTCCAAAATCAGACAAAGTTGGAGTATGAGCATCTAGGCTGTTTTTTGTTGTACACAAACTCTACTGGATTCTGTCAGACTTTAAATGTGACCTCCAGCCCTACCTTTAGTGTCAGACTTAAGACTGGCTCTTCTCTTTGATTCAAACTGGCGATCTTTCCTTCCAGCTTCCTGAGCTAGCTAGTAAGCTATACTTACATGATGGAGGGGGAGACAGATTTAAGATTGAGAAGGAGACTTAGAGAGGGAGAGCTGGACAGAGACGGGAGTGAGACAGGTGAAGGAGAGAGGACAGACGAAGACAGAGAGTGAAAGGAGAGAAGGAGATTCTTGAGTAGAAAAATTAGGTCAGGTATTTTGTTTACAATCACAGACTATACATATAAGAATGATCAGCAGGGTCTAACTCCCCTAGTAAGATTGTATAGAAGTCTATGAGAAAATGGTCCTCCTTCTCGATTTATTCCCTCAGTAAACATTCTCCTAATGAGTTTATGGTCTCAATCTCTAGTTTCAAGTCTTCTTCAACTCAGCATGATGTTCGTGGGCCAACAGTTGGGGAAAAAAAGAAGCAGAACTGACTGCTGTGCATGTAAACATGCGTGCAACGCTTCTGCCGTCACAGATGAAGGCTACTTGGGGGATGATCGAGGCAGACGGGCAGTTACGTGAGGTGGCTATAAGTGGGTGTATTCCCGTTATCAGCGGCACCTCGTCCCGTTGCAGGTTAACGCTGTGGCTCCATAAACGGACTGTTCACAGAGCGAACGTGGCGCAGAGTGTTTTAAAAGCTACACCTGCAGCACACATAAAGCGTGAGGTTGTGTGTGTGCCAACAGAAAGAAGGTGACGGTAAGATTTTGTTTCAAAACGTTACTGTCACAGGGATGATCACGCTAGTTTAACATACATTTGAACAGCGTCATTAATGTTACATACCGTTTAAGTAACGTAACTGCAGCTACTACAATTTATTCATGCGGGTGTCAGAGTTGCTGAACCAAGTGTGGTAAAAGAACCCTCTTTAAACCCTTATGATATTTTTGGTCTATTTTTATGAGTTTATAATAGTTGAACACATGTATTGAGTAATAAAAACACTTACAGAAGGAGAAATTTGATGTTAAAAAAATAACTGAAATAGGGCTTGCATTTCAGGGCCAGTGGTTTTAATGGCAGGCCTTCAAAACAGTAGTCAACAACCCAATGATTGACGTCACGTCGGCTACGACCATTTTTGTATACAGTCCATGATTAGAACAGAAAAGAGTCAGCATTTTGTTTGGTTAAATTCGCAGCTAGACCTTTAAAAACAAATGTATTGTGTTTTTTGTTTTTTGTCAAAGAAAAATCCCTCAATGTGACCCTTTAAAGGGGAAATGTTTTGTGTAGTTTACAGTAACATTAACACTGTAACATTTCTGTTGATGTGAGACAGAGGGCTTTCTATCATCTCAGCTGTTATTCACAGTAATAGTTAAAAGTACCACACATGTTGGACAGTGATTTATTGCTGTTACGTCCTCTGAAGCCTTTAATTTGCAAACAGTTTAAGTGTCAAACATGAAAATGATCATTAATGTCAAAAAACAGCCTTTGATTTGATTCATATTCATGACTCGAGTGTAAATAGGGTATTTGAGACGTGTGTGTGACGTTGAGGAATGTGCTGGTGGATTCACTCGTCAGTGTAATAAGTGACATCGTTAGCATAAGAGGATATGTTTCATGTATCCTGGTGATTAAAGCAGCTAAAGTGTTGTGTTTACTGACAGCGAGTGCTGCTCATACTTCATGCTGTCTAAAGAGTGACGGGCAGCTCAACTTGTTTCATTTTATATTCCGAAAATCTTCTTTTCCACAGCTTGACCCTTACACTGTTTTCACTGTTACTCCAACTACACTACACTGGTATCTTCTGACTACACTCATGTCTAATGAGCAGTAATGCTGATCCTGCCTCTGTGTGTGTGCGTGTGTGTGTGTGATCAGATGAGGCAGACCGGTGTGTGTTCCCCCTGTTCCCCGGCACCCCCCTCACCCCCACCAGCCTGCTGTCACTCAAACAGAGTCAGATCGGCTCGGCCGTCAGTCTGCTTGACTTCTACTGTCGCAAGAACCTGTGTTCACAGCCCGAGTACGAGCTGTTCTCCACGCCGGGGCAGGACGGGAGGCTGCTGCTGCTCTACAAGGTCTGCAGATACACGGCAGGCATACCTTCTCACCTTTACCTTTGTAAACTTCACTTTCCTGTCATTTATTCAAATGGAAATCTGCAGAATACATACATACAGAATAAGTACATAAATGTTTACATCGACTTAGCTGATAAGTCTAACCATATGAGCAACAAAAACAGAGTGTGCGTGTGTGTGCGTAGGTGGTGATCCCGTCCACACGCAGCACCTACATCCCCGACAAGCTGTGTGCGCTGCTGGACGATGCCAAAGAGCTGGCTGCTCAAAACACCCTGTGGAACCTGGGTATTGTTATCTAAAATAATAAATGTCAAAAATAATTTGTTTATAGTAAGTATTATAAGTTATTAGTTATTAACGGTTAAATAATAATTTGTTAATAGTAATTATTATTAGTTATTAAGGGTTAAATCATTTGTTAATAGTAATAACAAATAATAAACGTTAAATAAAGTGTACTGATCCCCAGACCTCCAACATGATTCGTGTCTTGATTTATCGGCCCTGTCAGACACTCTTCATGTTTAATATGTTTATGCTGGTGCAGAGGGGCTGTGAACTAACCTGTTGTTGGTTTAATAAGAATGAGACACACTGTTTTATGAGATGTAAATAATCTACTGTTACACATACAGAGCAGTGAACAGAATTCATTGTTTTTAACAGTCCCTTTGTATTAATGCAGCCAGCACACAGGACTGGACTCAGAGCTGAAGCTGTGTTTACATTATTAAATTTACACAGTCTCAATATAACCGTCATCATTTATTTACATCCACAGTACTGTTTCCTCCTCTTTTCTTTAACATTTACACCGTGCAGAGAAAGATAATTAAACTGGGTTAAAGTAAAACTTCAGTTTTCAGGAGTTCAGAGTCTGCAGTGTCTTTACTTCCAGCCCACCTGAGCGCTGCACGAGAATCTCAGGGAAGAAAATTCTGCTTTGGCAACCTGACATGCTACGTTATTGTCTGAATTGTGTGGTAGCAGCTGTCAGTGTGTGGAACTGGTGCCATCTGTAGCTCTGAGCCCAGCACAGGAGTTCTGTTTAAAGGTGTAAAAACTTTCCTGCAAAGTAAAAGAGAGCCAACTGCATATAAATCAAACCCCTCACATGTGGAAAATCTGAGTGGTTAAACGCTGAGCGGAGAACATGAATGTCTGGAGCTGTCAGAGGAAAAAAATAGAAACATGCCAACATCAGAATAATGTTGTATTCTTGAAATCTGGTGGTTTTGCACCAATAAAAGTAAAAGACTTAATCAGTGATTACTTTGACACTGAAGAAAACTTTGAAACATAAGATCTTAACCTTGTTAAGCCCTAAGGTGCTAGCAGGTGATTTTCGCCTAAACAGACATACCCACTAAAATCAAGAATATCTCCACAACTATCAGGTCTATATGCATGGTCTTGGTCTCTATGGATAGGTAAAACCTCAGAAAATGTACTCCCAGTGTCTGTAAATTGTGACTATAATATGCATGAGTAAACTGTGATCAAACAAAGGGAAAAAAAGTTACATTTTTTCCTTGGCTAAAATTTAATCTAGATTACACAGAGGATAACACCATGATAGCAATGTTTCTCTGCAAAAAGATGACAGTGAATTGATTCAGCAACTCCTTGACTACAACTGTCAAAGTATATAGAAATATTACAAAGCATATAGATTCTACAAAGGTTTTATTAAGGATAGGACCATGTGGACTCTCCATTTGGCCATTTGGATACCTAAAGTACACAAAGTGTGCCAAATGGGTTGTTTTACCTCTTTAAAGGGATTCTGACAACAACTACTGATTTCCACTACAAGAGGCTATGTGCACATAATGCAGTCTTTGGCTCTGACATTTATCCTGTGCATCATCACACTCTACCATTGTGCACAGCATAAAATCAATAGAAAACAACTAAATTGTATTATTTTGTCTCCAAATGGAATAGTTTTATTCTACAAGTCAGAAGATCAATGTGCAATATTTACAAAAGCACAGGTAACTGGTAAACATTCAACATTTCAAAAACATGTTAATATTCAACATATCAAAAATCAAATCTGACTGTCCGACTGCCAAGAGCTTGAGTAATATAATACTGAATGAGGGCAACTGACAGGTCCACCCCGCCCATGTGGCTGTTGTAATCCTTGATGGCATCAGGAACAGGAATGTTTTTTGGCGACACTGTCCAGCCTCTTTCACTCTCCTGTGTGTGGAGCCTTCACTGTAAGCCTTGTGGAAAGTGCTGCACATTGTCACCTCCTTGGTGTCCTTACACTTCACAAAGAGCCTGTCGTATTGTGTTCCTTTCTTTTTCTGATTCTCCTCGTGTTTTAATCACTATTTGTAGTGATGAAACATTTTACCTCTTTGACATCAGACAGTTGAAGGGACCAAAAAATTGCCTTAAATCTGTCCCTTGTCATGCAGTTCCATGGAAAGTGAAAGTTGTAGGGCCACTCTCTTCACATGTCTACCCTGGTATGATCTTGAACCATCCCAGAAAAGATGACAATAGCCAGAAAAATGTAGAAGTCCTCAACTGAGAGGGGAGACCACTTAAATTGCATCACTGATGCTTTTCTTCTGTCTGCTTTTTCATTTGTGCTCTTGATGATTGTGTGAATCACGCTGGAGCTGAAGAACAGTTTGAATGAGCTCAGTGGTGACCATGTCACACTGGTGTCAATCCTGGGCCCTACTGGATTTCTTGGCTCAAAATTTAACATTGGTGGTTCCACATCCAGCTCTTCAGGGTTACACCACCTCTCCTGCCCATCGCCGCCATCATGTCCAGAGGAAGCCTGCTTTAGTTGCTTACTGGCAGGCCCACGACATCTCTGCTGACCCCTCTTCGACTGTGTTGATGGCCCTGGGGCGGGGGAGGAGGACTTAGCTGAAGTTGAACGCAGCTTACGTGAAGGTGGCACAAACTCCTCGTCTCCCCTTTTATCATCCTCACTATGGAAACAGAGAGATAGATGTTGAAAACTCAATATGTGTCACAATTGAACTAGGACTTGAACCCAACTGCACCACTCAGAAACAAAGTGCCAAATAAAAATCACTCTACAGAGGAAAAACACTACAACAATGAAGAAACAAAAAATCACTCTGAGGATAAAAAACTTCTGTGACAAAAAAAAGGATAGACAAAGTATCAAAATAATACAAAACCTGTTTTGACATAGAGCATAGCATGGACAAGGCGTTGGTTCTCTGACTTGCGGGACCAGGCAAACTGGCACAGAACAAAGACAAACGCAGACAATATATAGACAAGGTAATGGGGAACAGGTGGAAACAATCAGGGCAGTGAAGACCATCAGACCAGCTGGGAACACACAAGGGGAAGGGGCAAGTTACCTGGGTGTCATAACACGCTAAAAACGCCTTAAGACGTTAGAAACTGACCTGTTAACATGTACGTTTTTAACTTGTTAAGGGGTATAATATTGGGTGATACCACTTCATCCGTTTCTGAGGGGAATCCCTACATACAGTCGTTGGAAGACAGAAAACAGTTCCCCGCTCAATAAACCTTGTATGAATTGAGGTCAGGATACAATATTTATTGAATTGGGGTTTAGAAATGATATGTATTTACAGTGAAGTTATTAAAATCAGAATTTTGTACTGGTTACTTATCGAGGAAAAACTGTACCCACTAGATGGCAGTATTGGAGCACAAATGGCAACCTGTTGAATTAAATACATCGGAAGGGGGTTGATGTTCTGCATGCCCGATGTACATTTGTTAAGATCTTTTCTGATTAATGGCGACATTTTTCGTGCAGCCAATGGATATGTTTTTAATGTAATGGTAGTGTGAATTATACATTGTGACTATTATGTAAAAAATAATCCAATTTAACTTTTATCTTTTCATGAACAGACTCTTGTGTCAGACATCACATTTGTGTTTAGAAATAAATTATTGTATAGCCTAATGGAGACTGGATGAAAACGTGTGTCGTTAACCTTCTGGATCAGAATGAGAAAAAAAAAAAATCAAATGAGCAATATATTGAGCATATGAGTTAATTTTTCCAGCAGTTCGCTATGCCTTTTTATAATACCGTTTGTTCGTTTTTTGAGGGAGCATTTCACATTTGAGCTTTATTTCGTCCTCAAACTTGCTACAGCCCTATAGTTGATTAGATATTTGGCTGTAAGGCTTTGTTTTAATTTACAGTCATAACATGCATATAAAACTATTTTCCACAATGTGTCGATGGCACTTTTGGTTTTCATAATGGTTTCAAGCAGTACATAAAAAAATACATCAAGGATTAAACGTTTTATTTATACTAGATTTGTTATTGTCAATTATTACAATGTTACATTTTCATTTAGCAGACGCTTTTGTCCAAAGCGAGAGAGTTAATACAACACAAGCAACGATTAAGACAGGAGGAAACGAAGTCAGTAAGTGCCAACAAACAGCTTCAAGTGCGATCGGACACTGGTGCCAACAGGCAGAGCAAAGTACGTTATTTTGTTTGTTTTTATAATAATCATTGTCAGCAACATCAACAAGGTCAGTACAGTCATCATCGTGAATATCCTAATCCACATCCTTAATGTCATCATCAGCAGCATCAATATCATTAAGTGCAGAAGTGTTCATGAAGGAGCTGGGTCAGGTAGGCAGGAGCCAGTTTCGTCCCCGTTTTGTAAGCAACAGGGTTTTGAATTTGATGCGAGCGATGACTGGGAGCCAGTGGAGGGATATGAGCAGTGGAGTGACATGTGTTGTTTTGGGTTGATTGAAGACCACTGGCTATAAATGTTAACTGTTGTTGGAGGATGCGATATGATGTTTTAGTGAATGCAACGCTATGGCGCCATTCCCACTGACCTAGCTAACCAATTGTTACGTTAGCTAATGTGGCAATGTTAGGATTGGAGGATGAGGATGCCGCAACATCACCTGGGGAATCTCACCCCAGGAAATATATATTAACAAAACTATTTCCAAATTAAACCAAGGCACACAAGGTTCGAAAAAAAAAAAAAACTCCACGGGGCAGAGAGCGTGATTCCAGTAGAAGATAATTTATTAACAAAATGCACTTAAATGGAATTAACATTAAACCATATAAATATAATCAGAACTTTAAATCAACAGTGGGAATGAGGGCCCAATGTTCTGCCTAGATGGCAGTCGAGGAGCAGGTCAGGGCTGGGGCTTACCATGACAGCGGCTAACTCAAAAAGGAAGGGATCCACACTACACCGCACCTGTGACACAGCAAACCAAAAGAAAAGTGAAGGCACCACCACAAGGGAGCCGCTGCCGCACACTTGGCCCACAGCACCTAGGTAAAAGAAAGACAAGTTAAAAATATGCAATGTGACAGACCCTCATAACCACTGTTTAACACAAAGGAACCACTCAGTCACACACACTCAACCAAGGGAAACAATGACCCTAGACAACAAACAATCTATATGCAATAACTAAAGATAAACAAATTATACATCAATCACAAAATCAAAAATAGCAGAAAATAATTAAACAGAACAGTTGACAGTTACTCAGTCTACTCAATTAAAACTACGCGCCCGGCTCGGCGTGCTGGGCTGGTTAATGACAAAAGACAGCCGGGACCAGCGCACACAGCCGTGCAAATTCACCATCTTCCGACCAGAGCGGGAGGAATGCACGGAGAAGTCCGAACACGGAGCCAATCAGAGCGCCGACACAGAGCCAATGCAGAGCCAAAACAGCAGCTTCACCCAGAGGTGGTGGCCGATGACAGGCCACGCACTGCGAAACATAGTAAATCAACTACTAAATAATAATTACAATTTACATGAGAGCCAGTTCTTAAAATAGACAGTTCCTAATAATAATAGCTGTTAACTTTTCACGAGAACAACCAACAGCTGAAGGGAAAAAGGCAGACCACGCCGCGTCTTACCGTCCAGAACGCACACCGCGCACCAGCCGCGAGTCCAAGGGAGCAGCCCAACTCCTAGTCACGTCGAGTCTTTAGTTAACGTGGCGGGATGCCAGGACACCAGGATGCTGTCACGCCACCGCCAAATGCTCCCACGCCACACCGTCGGCTCCACGCAGGAAGAAGAGGAAGAGGAGAAGACCGCGGGGGAACGGCGCCGCCCCGCAAACTATGTGCCCTGCTTTTTTTCAGAGAAAAAACAAGTTAGGAACTAATAAGGCAACAAAAAGCAAGTTCACTTCATTGCAAAATACAAAATGATTTGGCCGAGAGCATGGCTACCACTGAAGGTTGAACGAAAATCTGGCAATGAGTGACTGAAGAACCAGGGTTGAAATACTGCAGGCTCGATGAATTGATGAGAGGAAGGTGTGCAGACTGGGAGGAGTGATGAGCCGATTGAGAGCAGGTGTGCAGGAGGGTAAGGGAAGTGGGGAAGCCACGCCCATTCCAGGTACACACACACACAACCAGACACAGAGACAACGAGGGACAGACAGGGGAACATTGGGAACACAAGGAAAGGGAAAACACAGAGAAACACTAGGAGATAAGCTGTGGCACTGCCACAGCCATACCACATTGTATCACACTTTTGTTGGAATCACTAGTTTCCATGTTTCCACTGTTCGATCTTTCAATCACTGTTTTAAATCAATAGTTATGTTTGAAAGATGGAAACTCTTAGTCTATATAGCTAGTTGAGAATAAAGAAGCTAGTAAGGTATTGGGTAATTTATGCCTTCATAGCACTGTATTAAAATTGAAGTAGAGTCTTGTATTTAGTGTTTAAAAGTGGATTACAATGGGTTACAATGATCCAATGATTCATATAACATGGGACAAGCTTAATTACTGTTCCACATTAGCTTGT
This sequence comes from Semicossyphus pulcher, assembly GCF_022749685.1. Lineage (NCBI taxonomy): Eukaryota > Metazoa > Chordata > Actinopteri > Labriformes > Labridae > Semicossyphus > Semicossyphus pulcher. The sequence continues at coordinate 75,369 of NW_027211747.1, forward strand.
CAATAACATACGGTAATGAGATTTATTTCTCTTGGTGTTGAGTGTCTTGATACATAGTAACAGAAATCCCATAACCTGTATGCCTGTATGTTATACTTATTTTTCATTAAGACTTGGAGGGTTTAGGAGAGGTCAGGTGCCCAGGAGAACAGAACCAGCCAGACAGCGGCTCACCACCATAAGACTGGCTGTTCTTCCAAATGGCCGTGACACTGTATTCATACTAAGGCGCAAGTTGGAGGGTCAGGACAGCGTCAAAGACAAGATTGCTTATAACTTCTGTTCACTTAGGCCACCCATCACAAAGACACAGAACCAAAGATAAAGGCAGAATTCCCAGATTTACAAGGGGACCTCTGCCTTTACAGAGTCGACAGACAGAGGAGAATCCACCGCCTGGTCCTCTCCTCTGTCTGTCCCTCTGCTATAAAAGCATGTCCTCTGCTGAGAAGATCAGCTGTTTACATCAGACCAAAGGTAGGCTACTATCAATTGAATCAACTTCCAGGGTCTCTCAAAAATCACATAAGCGTTAACATTTTACGAGTAAATGACACATGGAATCTCTCACATGGAGAGGTCAATTGCAGAATCTTGTAATTTTTAAAACATATTTTTAAATTGCATTGTCCTCTTGTTACAGTTTGAAGAGGCATGTATGGTGTGACTTTTGTCAATAACATAGGAAAACGGGGAGGAAGAGGTCGGGAATGTGCAAGGTGTGGGGGAAGGAAATGGAATGGAAGAGGAAAACCATGAGATGTTGGAGGAAAGAACTGGGTTGGAGGAGGAGGAGAAACAAACCGGGTTGGGGGAGGAAGTATGAGATGGGTCTTTTGTTGGTATCCATGACAGTCAGTAGGATCTTAGGCAACTTACCTTATGGGACTGCTCATTACCCAGGGTGCCCTTTCAAGGGTAAAGAGCTTCCAAATGATCTATTCGGTTCTTGTTCGGGAGCAGCACATTGTTGGAATTAAGTACGCTATACATAGAGGGAGGCCAATGGGTTGCCTGTAAAGCCGACAGCAGAATGTTTGGTAACACTTTCTATGAAGACCACATGTATAGTGCGTTATGAGGGCATTCATAGTGAATTATAATGCATTGATAATGCTTCATGACTACACTCATAAACACACATAATGCTTTCTGATGCCCTGTAACAATTATATCTATTGTCTTACAAGATAATAGATGTGAAATTTAATGATTTATAAGTTTCAAGTGTCTTATGGATGCTCTTATCCAGGCATATTTGCTATCTTCGTCAGGATTCTCAAAATTACTGCTGCCTTAATAAGTTCTAGTAGGTGGCTAACTAAATAAAAGCCAAGATTGGTTTCACTATCCAAATTCTTATTAATACAATGATTATTGGGCATCACTATACAATAACTAACAATAGCAATGCTGATATATTCCTCTGATTCCATCAACCAATGACAGTGGCTTTTAAAGATGTAATTTCTCATTTCCCAAAGCACTCATTGCATCAACCTCCTCTTTTATTCAGAGACCATCGGTAGTCATTAAAACTAACTAAACTTAATATCTATATTCCTGCTGTACCTTTAGTGTCAGTATGTAAATGGCCACCTGCCACTGTGGCTGAAACAAGCAGCCCCGTCATACATATCCATCTCACTTTTCATGCCTCAACCTAACCAACGAAGGCAACGACTGGCCAGTCGGAGGCAGAGTAGGGCATGCAATAGGAAAAAAATAATACAGACTCGCAATTCCATTTTAATTGAAAATTAGGTCACAAATCACAAATCTTTCTGCCCGCCATGGTTGATCACAACACAAGATCACCTGCGTGTTGCAGGTGTTACTTCCTACACCGATTCTGTGATTTCAGGACATGTTTGCTGAACAGGCTGATGTGCAACCATCGGAAAGAGAGACCGGCTTGCTGGAATGGCGAACCCTACGCAGCCAGCAGTATGAGGAGTTTGAGCGTTCACTGGCAATAGACAGAGAAAGGGTAAGAAAATGCAGACGCATCATATGGCCTTCTCACACTCTACTAACTGAGCAAAATATTGCTTTGCAGAAAAGATTCCACTTAAGCTCATTATTGTTCTGGTTGTTCTGATTGATCAATTTAATATGTCTTAAAATTATGTTTCATATGACATCAGGAGAGAAGACGAAGACAAGTCCAGGAGCGTGAACTTAGAAGAGTACAGGTTAGTTAGTCACCCAGTGTAGGTGGAAGTAGACCAAAAGGAGCAACACACATGCTACAAACTATCCCCATATCATTAAACAATAAGCAGTCATTCTCAACTGATGATTCTCAACAGGGCAAAAGGAATCACTGCAGAAATTGGTACATTTATAGCCATGCATTGAGACCGTACTCTGGAAAACGCAGGCTTTACACAAAAAAAAGTCCAAATAGAGAACCAATTGTCGGAAGCATAAAGAATATTTTTGTGTTTGTTTTATATGCTGCTAAGATGACACCCCAGAAGATTTAGTAATCTATTTTAATTATTTATATACCCTTATGTACATACATTGCACTGCACTTGATTCTGACTTCTGGTTAGACCGCTAACTGTAATAGGGTGCAAACCAATGACAATAAAGTTGAATTTCGTCTTCTGTAATCACATATAAAAACAATATTGACTTGTTTATAGGTCATAAATACAAGGAAGGAACTGGTCAAATCTATGCGTTCATCAGCGTTCACCGATATCTGCACTTTTTTAAGGTATTGATCTACATTTCACTTTTCAGGATATAGTTGCCTTTGCAGGCAGCGAAGAAGTGGCCAGTGAAATATTTTCACTGCAAAAGGCTATGTTCCCTATTGCACTCCTTAGCACTCGAGGGAGTTCACTGGCCGACAATGGCATCACTGAACCATGTACTCTGTACATTAACTGGATGTCCGGGAATTCAGTGGAGGTGAGTGATTTTGGTGTGCGTCAGCGCTGTTCTGTGAGGGCATTATTACTGTAATATTGTATAAATATGCCCTGCATTGTGACCCAAGAAAATTCGAACGTTGCTTTCAGTTTGGTTAGGCTTCTCAAGGAAAACAATTTGCCATTTCCCTGGGATGGTTAGTCAATTTGGGTTGACTTCCTCAAAATTGCTTTGGCAAAATCTTGCCATCAATTCGGATGTAAAATTGTGGGTGGAGTTGAATGAGATATCACATGCATGTTAACATTGTTTATCAATTAATTTCAGGATATTATGTCAAACTCCTCCATAGTAGATGACCAATCTCCAGCTGAACCACTTACAACAATCTCCACCTTTTCGCCTGCTCCCTCTCCAACCCACAGCCCCTCATATATCTCCATTCCATCGAGCCCAGAGCAGGAGGATATTGAAGGGCAAGTACCTGCACACATTATTTATGACGAGGCCATTATTTGGGACATTGTAGTTGTATTATACAAATAATATCACCCTACTTTTAAGTAATATCACATGAGAGGGAGTTATGTTGTATTGAATATCATCACAGCTGTGATTTGGTCGTAGATAATCACAGCCATGATGATATTCAGTACAACATCGCAACCTTGAGTGTGATATTGCTTTTATACAACAGATTATTTTTGTTCCCCCAACTGAACAAGTTCATCAACTTAACTGAAACTGAACTTTTGTTTCCAAGCATCCCAAACATTCTCCAGCACTCTGTGTCTACAGGTTACTACAGATCAGCTGTTTATCATGTACATTAATCTGTTTGTTTTAATTTATCACCAAGCAGTGAAATAAGAGTCTGCTGTGTGATTCAGAGGTACCAGCTTGATTAATGTACACATACAGGGTCAGCTGTAATGTTAATTAACAGTATTCAGAACAGCTGGCTGAGGCGGAGTGATACACAGTGAAAAGTCCCATTGATGTTGTTCGTCATATCGTCACTCATGGAATGCCTCTTGTCCAATCAGATTACTTGGTCGGAACTAACTGTAGTATAATCAAATATAACACATTAAGGCTGCTCAATTTGAGATTTTCAGCCACTAGATGTCACTATTCCACTTGCCTTAGACCAAAAAATACAAATACAATACAAGATCAATTTGGCCTTTTAGATCTACAATGAGTCAAGATTCGGCAACTGCGTTCCCTTTTTTTCACCTGAAATGCATTCAGAATCAGATTTCAGTGGACTGTTTAGGGAGAGCTTCTGTCACCAGTATTTAATGAGGAAATGGATGGTTTGTAAACTTTTCTCCTCAATGGCAGAATGAAATCTGATATTCAACGCATTTCAGGTAAGAAATAGGCTATGCAGTTCCTGAATCCGGGCTTATTTTTCATGAAAAACGCATAATCTAAAAGTTTGAGTGTGTTCTCTCTGTGAGCTCTATAAGTATGGCTTTAAAACCAATAGTGCCCTTGGAACAGAGTGCCAGGATATCAATAGAATAGTAATAATATATTAATGTTCAAAATCTCAAATTAAGATCCTTTAATTATAACATAATTAAATGTTAATCCTAGATGTATTGAAATTAAATCTAAATATAGCAAAAACATGACAGCCTACAGGAGCATATGTAATAACCTGACATTGCAGAACTTTGTGTTTGTGCATATGACATTAAAAAAGTTACTCCTCCCTTTTTCCCTCCTCTCGCCATACAGACGTATAGACATTACTGTCAAACTGAAGACTCTGAGGTCAAGGGTTGACCATCTTGCTCCAGCAGCCAACCAGATCAATGTTCTTTGGTGTGGTGAAGAGTTTGATTGTGCTTCAAGATCCTTCAGACGGCCAGCCTTTGACCCAGAGTCGAAGCTGGACATAGTTTTTATTGATGAGGATGGTCATGGAGTTTTGCAGACTCCTGATGGGACAGCTCCAAAGGCATCAAATATTTGAAGGTCCTGAAGAAGCACGCAGCCTGGCTGTTGACAGTATTGGTATGTTTAAACACGTGGATCATAGATATTTGATTTAGATTTCTCTTCTGTTCATTCACTGCATTTTGTTCATTGATGAAAATAAACAATTAACACTTCCATTTTTGAAAGCATTCTTAGTTTACAGCATTTTTCACACCTGCCTAAAACTTTTGCACGGTACTGTAATTGATGTGTTATTCATTAAACAATCTGTACAAATGTTATCTTTTTTTTTAAAATACACAGAGTGTCAAAGTCATAGAAGATCTAAGTTCTTGATTGGTGAAATGGTGATACAATGATCGGCATTTAACTGGGCATTTAGAAAAAGAATCTCGTTTGCTAACTACCAGGGAGCTATCTAACATTGTTCTTGCTTCCTCGTGGAGTTTATTCTTACTATATCAAAAATAAAAACCCATTTAGCATACATTAAAGTTAATATTATAAAAGCTATAATACCTTTTTTTACTGCGATTATGGCTACTTCAGTAATATCTATGGTGAGAGGCCCTGGAAACGTCACATCCCCATAATTACAGTATAGACCTGTCTTGTGGTAATTATTGCTTTATTAGAAGGCTTACTGACTTTCAACCTTATCTCTATTGATCTGCATTAGCTATATAGTGTGTGACTAACTGCAGTTGTTGCTGATGTTCAGCATGTATCACACTATATCCCTAATGTGGATAGATAGATATAAGGTTGAAAATCAGCAAATCTGTCCTAAAAGTATTTGATATAGTTTAAGATATGCTGTAACTGGCATAAAAAGAAACCACTTCTACCATTATTTTCAGTCTACTTGGCAATTCTTTTTTTATATATTGTCAGATAAACTGTGCAGAGACGCTTGACGATGCCAGACAGGCCGTTAGTGAAACTGCTGAAGAGTTGGCTTGGATGGGAGTGTTACGGTAGCTCCAGTCCTTGGATCACAGGAAGGAGGTGATGGAGGCTGTGCTCCAGTTTTACTGCGAGCGGCGAATACTCGCAGCCCTATAACAGTAAGTTGTCTGTGCTTGTATTACAAACAGAAAGTAAGTTGACAGCAACTGCAGAAAACTTAATGTGACCCTTGGTGCTGTACCTATACTTGGAGGACTTTCTTCTTGAATGTGTTTCAGCTTCATGTGATCTTTACAAATGATTCCAATTATTATTTATTCCACTGATTGAAGAACACCATGACCGTCTTAGAATATCAGTACAGGCATTATTGATTCACATTGTGATTCCTTCCTGTTTGTCTTTTTTGTGACAGATTCAAAGAAGGACTTGGCACTCTTGGTGTCCTAGAGGAGGTCACCTCACACCCTCAAGCTTTCCAGGGAATTTTCCTCCAGGACACAACATCCCTGAAGGCCAGTGACATCGTGGGGCTTTTCCAGGCCAAATGAAGATCACTGCCAGCATCAAATAGGAGGCGGTTGGAAGCCAGGACAATTGCCTTTTGGAAAGATTGGCTCCTGGAGGTAGAAGGTATGGGTCCCTATGCTAATTGTTACAAAATGTCTGTGTATTATTCTAAAAGTTAAATGGTAAATGTATTTTGATAACAACCATTTGAGGATACTTTTTAAAAAGGTAGAAAAATTTCCTTGAGACATCAAAATGGCCCAAAAGATCACCGAGAGGGTTTGTTATTTATATTTAATACTTTATTTTGTTAAGAATAAGGATAAAATAATATTAAGGAACAGCTTGGATGCAGGCAACTTTTCTCCTAATGCATTGCAGAGCTATTCAGTTGCCAAGCATATACATTGGATTGATTTTAATAACTTGAGTGTACTTGAAGTGTGGTAGCGGTAGCCCTAGTAATGTAATTTGCTTCTTTGTCCCTTTTTATACAGGTGGACTTGCCCATCCAGTGACCCTTGAGCATGTCCTCATTTTTGCCACAGGCCTTCACCGAATCCCAGCAATGGGTGTTTTGAAGGAGCCAGAGCTGGCATTTTTGCACCCTGACGATGGACTGGCCAGGTTTCCCAGGGCAAACACTTGTGCGCTGGTGCTCCACCTACCTTTGGGCCAGAATTATACTGACTTCAAAGAAAACATGGAGCTCGAAATAGGCTCAACTTATCAGTTTGGACAGGGATAATAAAATAATATTTAAGTCAAACCTCAAACCTGATGTCCATCTCATTCTTATCCACAATACTTCGACACTTTGGCCATAACTTAAAACATAAGAATTCATATGCTATATAGAGTAATTGATTTATGGCCTAATTACTCAAGCGATAATGCATCGTTAAGTTTAAACATGAAAACAGAGCACATTAGATTTGTATTTATACTTTATTTTGTATTAAAAGGTATCTGCTCACATAACAACAGAGCTGCACTCAAAAAATATCCACACAAGACAACATTCAAAAGACGCACGACAAGTTGTTGACTTGTTGCTTGAGAGAGAGAGAGAGCTCTAAGAGTTTTAAAACACTCTAAGACAGGAAGTTGAGGACCTGTTCCAAAATATCAGTTCCCAAACTGTCTCTAGCGCCACCTAAAGGATTTATGTGCTATCTGAGGTGTTCCAACTGTTCATCATTGGGTAGAAATTGGTTGACAGGAACCTGAACTGTTTGAAACCAGTCAAAGGCAGGTACTTCAGTCCTCCACTGCAGCCGCCCCCCCTTGGTTCTCCACTGCAGCTGCACCCTGATCTCCCCCTGGAATTGGCTGCTCATCCGCTCCAAATAGACCTTGGATGCCGGTGTGATGTTGCAACTGTTGTGCCAGGCAACCACGCACAAAAATCTGATGTGGTGACATGTGTCTGGCAGTCCTCAGCCCGTGGTGGTTCCATTGATTGAGAAATAATCTCAGGTCACGGATTATCCGGGGCAGGTAAACAAAGTGAAGAGCCCAGAGGTGCATTTCGTTGCCCAAGTTAATTTTTCCTTCGCTCTCCAATTATGTGAACAAGGAATGTTAGACGTTTGTAACGCCTCTCCAGACATCGCCCCACAGCCTCTCGATGCGTTGGTTATGAGTGCTCCTCCCTCTTAAAGCACCCCCCCGGGTTGAGCCGCGGAACACATCCATAAAGAGACAAATGGCATTGTTTTCCCCTCCATGGTCACATCGGACTCTGGATGGGACACCATACTGGCTGATAGCTTCCACAAACAGGTCCCTTTTACAGTGTTACTTCTGTTGTTGTTGGAAGCTTGAAGAAATACCACAAGTCGACTGTAACCATCGACTCCTCCATGGATCACAATCCTCCACCTAAAAAAAGATGAATTAAGGGATTAGAAGAAGGGGGTGGGAGAGAGAGGGCGAAGGAGGGAGAGAAAATAAACACATTTCAATTACATTTTAAAGGTATCCACCCAAAAGACAGTGGGGGAAAAAAATGCTGTTGGCTGCAGTAGCACAACATGATCTAGTAGGCCATTAATAATTTAAGAACAGAAATGGCTTGAATGCAGCTACAGAAATTTGTATATTTTTCTGTGCTACATGTTGGGCTTTCGTAGCAAAAAAAAGTCCTAATCACTGTCAAGTCAAGTGAATTCCCACCTCTTTATAAAAAAAGACAAAAAAATAAAACAATGCACTCTATCAGTCTAATGTACTGAAAATCAACATAGACAAACCTTGTCAGTTATTATCAACCCCCCAAGGTTTGCCACCGATCACTGTTAGGGCAAATAAATAAACCAGAGTAAAACATCTTCAATTGCCCCTTACCTAATGAGCTTGTGGTTGCCATCAAAATGCCACAGTGAATTTGGCCCTGCCACTTGAAAGGTTCTCCTGCGAAGCCTGTGGGACATAGCCCGAAGAGCAGCACCTTCAGGATTCGTCCTAATGAGACTTTGCCGCACATGCTGTCTCTAGACTATGATGCCCTCACCCACGAGCCATGCCCTCACAGCTTCTGGTCCTATTTCGTCATTGCCAGAGACGATCTCCATCACGTGGTTATCAAGTGCGTCATTTGTCAGATCTGTGTAGCGACCACTAAATGAAGGATTGTACTGTCTATAGAAGACAATGAATAAAATATAAGAATTGAGATCAATTTTGTGGTAATTAGGCACGTCTCGATCGAATCTGAGCTGATCACAGCAATTGATGGGTATCAGCCATATAAAGCCCAATCAAATTCTGACGCTTTTCCTTTAAACAGAGCTATTCGATTACCAATCATATCTTACCTACATTGGATTGGTTTTACCCAAGTTTATATGCTTGAAGTGTGCACTGTGCAGCTATAACACCTTGGGAAATACAAGCAGTGTCACTTTCAGACAGACAAACAGGACCCAACTGAGCAGACCTGAGACAGAGCAGATTCGTTTAACCGTTTAATGGCAGAGTTTGGTATACAGGAGATCAGTCAATGTCAGCAGAACAAAAATCGGCAGGCAAAGTCGTAGTCCTAACTGATCATACACTGGGAAACAAACGTGAGGAATAAACGCCGGAAAACTACTCACAAAGGATGCAGACAATCTGACAAAGACACACTGGGGAAGACAGGCTAATATACACAAGTGGGGAGGAGACAACGAGACACAGGTGAAAACAATAAGCAATCACACACACAGGGAGTAAAGAAACCTCAAATGAATGCAAACTGGAAGTGGGGAGATTAACAAAATAAAACAGGAAGTATAGACAAAAACTCAGGACCTGACAATCAGGACTCGGCATCAGCAGATATTCAATATTAAATGACTCAGATTCGGGGTGAAACCACTTGATCAGGACATCCCTAGTGGTAATAAACAACAAACCACAATAATGATTGCTTTACAGAGAACAAAACGTAGTTTAGTTATGGAAATTAAGATAGGCAAGGTCTGCTATGTGGTATACAGTATAATGAGCATCACAGTTATTTTTCATTCCAGATTTGCGATTTCAAATACACAATAGTTTAGTTTTCTTTATATGATTCGTAGACAGGGCAATTCAGCAATGTTTCTCGACCCTCATATGATAAAACGTTTTGTAAATAAAGCAAACAATAGCCACGTACCTTAAGCGGCGCTTCACTGTGCTTCTTGACACACCTAATATGTCTGCAATCTGTTTTGCAGAGAAGTTAAATGACAACAACATCTGCAACTGCTCTTGGGTTATTTGGTACACCGGTCTCCCAGTCTGTCTTCCCATTTGAGGCACGGTGAAACCAGGAAGAACTGTAGACCAAGAGAAACCCAGGATTAAGAAAAAGGATATTTTGCTGTTCTTCCATGCAATCCCAACCCCTGTGCTGGACTGTTCCCACTGCAAGTTGGATCTTGAGCTTTACAAAGCCAACAGTATATGCGTTGCTATAGACACATTTACCCTTTTTTTTCATTACAATGTTAGAAGCATTGTGTTTTGAATCTCTCATGTTCAAATTCTGTCTAAGGGCAGAGGGGCATGGGATGCCATTCCCAAGCTCAATTTAGGTTTCTGTACCAAATTTTGGTCACCAGAGTGTGTAGGTAGACAGTATCATTCAGAAATTGTTAGAATGACATATTTTGGCTTCACATTAAAGAGCTATTTAAATAACACAACTGTTCAATATGACAAACATACTTACCAGGTTGTTGTTGGTCATGATTGTTGGCTTCCTGAATTAACTCGCTGATGAGCCCGAGCATTTCATCGGCCACTTCAGGTTCAACCAGTCGCCCTCTGGCCCAGGGAACACTTGTCGCCATTGTCTCCAAGCTGTTAGCGTTACACGATATAAAGAGTCAACTAAATTAAATAGTTTGTCTAACTGCCGCTAACATGAGGACTTGTAAATAAGCAAACTAGCCATCAAACTATGTCCTGTATCTTTACTACAAAACATAAAACCAAGCTAGGGTTAGTATAACTACTGCAAGCAAGTTCAACCGGGGGTATCAGTTGCTCAGTAACCTAACAACCACATACAGGCATGCCATTTCACAAAGTTAGCTAACGCTTAGCTCGCTGGCGTTAAGCCAAAACCCAGCTTCGTAATTAATAATAGCTAATCACTCATCAGCACAGACACATGTACAGCCAACTACACCGAAGATTACTTGAAAACCATGCAAATTACTAATATGCTGGCATATCTGGCGTTACCTTTAGCTTTGAGATGGGTTGGTGTTGTGATGCCAGGAGATAACGCCCAGATGCCGCTACTACGTAAGGATGATCCGAGTGAAGATGAGGAGGAAGTAGCGATAGAAGGCGAAATGATTGAGAAATATCCATTTTGAAAATCTAACTTTATTATAATCTCGACATTTATTTTTGATGTATTATCTTATAACTTTTTGTTGTTGAGTGTTTGATGTATGGGGATCAGTATGGTTAAAGGGGAAAATGAAAAAGTGAATCATAAATTGAAATAGTGAAAATGAATTACAATATACTGCATTTGATGTTTTTTGCGAGATACTGGCTGGTATTTTCTTTTTTCCCAGGACAACATGTGGGAGATCAATTTGAGGGTGACTGCTTGTCCAGAGATCCTCACAGCTTAAATGGACTCAAACATTCAAACATTCAAAAATGGACAGAGGACCCTGAACAAGGACTATAACAACAACACACCCTCATTTAAAAATGACATTGAGAGTACATTAAACTAAAAGAAGATGTTGCTGAGGAGCAACAGTCTGATGTGGTAACATGATTTTTCTACGCATTTTTACAGAACTGGATGTTGTTTTATTATATTGTAATCTGTGATATTGATAGATACTTTGTAGTTTTTATTATACACTAGTGCATGCGAAATGGAAAATTGGACATTTATGTTAGTGATAATCCTAGTAATATAAAATGCTTGGGTTTTAGTTTTTGAGTTTGCTATAACTGTATGAGAAATATCTAGGGGTTTATAACAGGGGCATATGAGGAGTGAAAAGTATGGGGTTTTCTTTATTTTGATTGTGGTCCCAATGTATTTGCAGTATAACAGAAAACATCATTCTCAAAGCAGATGTTTTCCTTTTTTTCTCGAGTGTTTAGGGATAGAGGTGTTAGGTAGGGAAAGGTCCACAGGAAGGTTCGATGGGTTGACCAGCCTCACTCTGGACATTTTCTGATTTTTATTTCTGAGGTTCTTACATGTATTTGCTTACAATTTGCCCATATACAAAGTTTTAGAACCGTCCTTTTCAATTGGCTTGGAGTACCATATGTGGTTGCCTGGGGCAGAGGGACTGTGAGAGAATTTTCCTGTCTAGATTGTTTGATGGATATTATAGAAGAGATAGCTGCCTGATGGGTTTTTAGCTCTCACACTCCAAAAAAGTATACCATATTGCTAAAGTTATGCTATAGCAAGCACGGACAGAAGGAATGTCATAAACATTCTGAGTGTGTCAATTTCTCTTTTTCAAGACTCTGTGTAGTCTCGAAGGGGGGAAATATGTAGTATCTGACTTGAGATGTGAGTTGCTTACACAAGTGTCTTTGGAATGTGTTAAGTAGGCAGAAGTAAAACAATGGTATATATCCTGTTTTTAAAGATGTATCAGCGCTTTTCAACCTGAAGGACGAGGGGCCCCCGCCTAGTCTAAACAATAGGATGAGAGAAACATGCACTCACTTCCGCCATATATAAGTGCATGTTGAACTGTGTTTCGGGGAGACACTATTTGGCTGAGGATGATCTCCCAGGTATTCATGAAACCTGTCTGATGCTGATTCTTTGTAATAAACCTATGCTTATATACAAACAAGTCGGTGTCATCAGTTGGTTGGTCAGCAGATAATAAACTCAGGGTACATTCAGCAAATGTCCTGCCACAGTTCCTGCCGAAGTTTCCGGATGCCATTCTTCGCTCTCGAAACCACCAGAGTGAAGTTCTAGCTCTAAATTGCCCGCACAATTTTAGAAAGTGTCGTCCTCGGGGTGCTGTTTAGCTCAGTCGGTAGAGCAGGCGCCCCATATACAGAGGCTACAGTCCTCGTCGCACTGATCGCAGGTTCGACTCCCGGTCTGCCAATCATTTGTGCATGTCATCCCCCACTCTCTACTCCCAACATTTCCTGTCTATCTTCAGCTGTCCTGTAAATAAAGCCAAAAAGGCCAAAAAAAAAAATCTTTAAAAAAAAAAAGAAAGTGTTGTCCTCTTCTTTATGGGTTTTTATGGCAGACTAGGCGCGTTTAGCGTATTGCTGCCTCACTCTGGTTGGAATAGACACTACTTATTTTAGAAAGTGATCTACCCCCGCATACAATGGACTGTTCCACATACTATGTCACAGTTGCGTGTAAGTCATGTGATAGCTACATAGCCCAAACGTACCCACCGGCAAGAGCCCACATAAACACAACGTACAGCCCAACGCAGCATCTACGTCTAAAAGGGGTGGGTATGTTGAAGCCAACCAATAGCATGGAAGCCTTTATGGTCCAAACCTCTTAACAAGTTAAAAACGTACTTGTTAACAGGTCATATTTTTTCGTGTTAAGACATAAATATTTGACATATTAATGCAAACGTCGGGCTAGACGTTTTGACCCTTGACCCATACGGACTCTCAGGGACCGAGGCAAACTCAGATGAACAGAAGAGGAGCCAAGGACCTTGGACACAGGAAATGGACCCACGGACCATGGAGCCGGTTTTCTGGAGACAACATGGAGAGGCAAGTCCCACGCTGAGAGCCAGACCTTCTGGCCAGGCAGGTACGCCGGAGCAGGTCGGCGCCTCCGATCTGTAGCCCTCTTCATGCGGTCTACACATGGTAGGAGGACCTTGTGGGCTCCATGACAGTGACATGTCCACGCTTCATGGAGGGCCACCAAAACCTCTGGGAAATGGCATACATGATTCTTTTGACTCCCGGATGGCAGGTGAGCAGCGATGTGTGAGCCCAATGGATCACCTGTGGATGCACAGCAACAGGGACAAACAAGCTATTTACCAGACAACCACTAGGTGTCGGGTTCTCACCATTAGCTCGCTTAACCTCAGATTCTATTTGACAAGTCACCGCTCCAACCACATGGTTCAGTGGTAGGATGGGCTCGATTCCTTGTTAGTAGGCTCGGGGTCGAACAGACGGGACAAGGCGTCGGGCTTGGTGTTCTGGGACTGTTGTGGCAAAAAGGTTCCCCGAACCCTCTTGTCAGCCACTTTCAATCTCCAATAGATAATAAAACATTGTTGAAAAACTCTTAAAACTAGGTAATAAACTTGGTTGAAAAACTCTTAAAAATATAATCAAAGTCTTCAAAAACTAGAGCAAACACTAGAGACTGGCAGAATCTGATGCAAAAAGAGTTTATTTCTGTATAAATACAAACAAATAAACCCGAGTCCATCCGGATGAGACTGCCCACAGGTCAGTCGCTCGGGTCTTATATACTCTAAACCCCTCCCTCGCTGGGCTTCAGCATGTTTTTTTTATTTTTCAGGTCTGCCTAATTAGTCAAAGTGTGTCGCAAGTATCACCACCTGTCGGAGACCCCCCCCCCTCGCTCTGGCTCTCTGCCCTCAGCTTGTTTCCTTTCAGTTTTGCCCAACCCATTTCCAACTGTTCCGCAGGACTCTTCCTCACTCCGGCCAATTAGGTACGCTCATGCACTGTACAACAGATAAGGGAGGGGCTCGTGGGGGGGACACCTGTTTTCACGGCCAGCTGCCCACCCTTTGATCTGCACCTGGCTTTTATAATGAGCCCAGCGAGTTTCTCAGCTTAGGATTCTATTTTAGAGCTTTAACGCTTTGGATTATAAAAACTTATTTTAAAACATTTGACTATAAAACTTTAACTTTAAGGCTTTAGACCATAGAAACGTTAACTTTAAGACATTTTAACTGTAAAAACTTTAAGGCATTACACTATAAGACCTTTAACTTTTAAAACATTTATTTTATAAAACTTATGGATATATAACTTTAACTCTAAAACATTTGATTATAAAGTTTCAACTAAAACATATCATTATAAAGTTTCAACTAAAACATATCATTATAAAACTTAGAAACTTATAAAACGATTAAAAAACAGTGTCCACCTGGCTTGACAGGAGTTCAGTCTTCTTGCTTTGCGAATATATTCCAGATTTTGATGATCGGTCCATACAATGAAAGGATGCTGCGCACCCTCTAACCAATGTCTCCACTCCTCCAGAGCTACTTTGACAGCCAACAACTCACGGTTCCCGACATCATAGTTCCTCTCAGCCAGCGAGAGCTCCTGAGACAGGAAGGCACAGGGATGAAGCTTGTGGTCCTTTTCGGAGCGTAGGGAGAGGACCGCTCCCACCCCGTCATTGGCGGCGTCCACCTCCACCATGAACTGCCGGCTGGGATCAGGAACTGTGAGGATGGGGGCGGTAGTGAAGCGTGCTTTGAACTGCTGGAAAGCCTCCTCAGCTTGAGAGGACCACAGGAACAGAGTCTGTGTAGATGTGCGTGCATGGAGATGTGCAACTATGACAGGATCGTCGCCATTTTGTGGCTTTACATTAGCAGTCAAACTGACAAACATTTACTGCAAAGTTATTCAAAATGCCCAAAATGCGAAAGAAATACAATAACTTACTCATAAACTGGATCAATATTCCTCAGGATATTTTCGTCCTCCTCTGAATCAAATTCGCCGTCTGTACTGTCTGAAGAATCTTGAACTTGAACATCACTTGAGGCAATGATCTGTTCAAGGGCTTCCAGTGCGCTGTATGACTGACGGTTGCTGTTGTTTACCGATCTGTTCCATGCATGCATCGCTCGACTCAAGAGAGTTGTGTGTGCTGGTGGTAAAATTGGCGTGTTACATTAGATTAGAGAGTCGTGTCATTTTGTTGGCTCTCAAATTAGCTCGTTTTAGTATGTATGATACAGAGTTCTACAAAGCCCTCCGGCTATATTTACAGAACAGGAAGACACACACACAACAAATTGACATTGTGGGTGCTACTGATTGAACTGAGACAAAAGTAAAACATTATAGAGCAGGTGCATCTTGTCCCCTCCTTGACCCCACTCGTGATCAGAGTTCAAAGAGTTTGCAGGTAAAATAAATGAGATTTCAGACAATATAAACATTTCTTCAAACCAATGGAGAATACCATCAAAGTGGTGTCATCTGCTCTAAGTGGAGCTCATGAGAGTACATCCAGTTCTCTCTTTGCTAAAGCCATGCCTACAGATTTCAATGTCACACTCACAGAGAAGATATCACCGAGAAGAAAATGTTAAGAAAATGTTATCTATCTACTTTCTTTCCAGTGAGGTAAACATGACTACTCAGTCAGAAACATCTTTCTCGAGACATTGATTAAAGTAAGCTTTATTTTAAAGAAAGTTCTCATTATTCTTGTCAGTTTAGTGTTGAGATGATTGCTGAAACCAGAGGGACACACTAGTGTAAAGCTCTACCAACCTAAGGTCTCAGGTCTCATCAGCTATCAAGTTATCAAGGTTCAAGGTTCTTTATTGTCATGTACTTTATTGTCATGTAGGCTACATGTCATGAATTTCATTACTGGTCATTCTTGGTACTCAGTGCCAACAGCATAATACAACATAAAACCAATATAAAAAATAGAATAAGATATGTACAAAAATAGAATAAAATAGAAATAGACTAAAAAACTAGAATAAAGACAGAATAAAAACTCTAGGTGCAAGGGTGCATTGTGGTGGCTGTGTGCATGAAAGTCATTCACATTCTAAACTAGGGGGGTCCTTCATTCAGTTTTGTATTTGTTGGATGTAAAGCTGCATCCAGTGTTTAAAAAAGTGATTCTTCTTATACTCTATTTACTAATTTATTGACATTGTTGGTCCTGTCTGCCCTCACGTGGGGGTCAAGGGTTAATGTCTTTTTAAAAAAATCTAATTCTATTAAAGTTCCCTGACAGTAGGAGTACTACTGTTTAATAGCTTTTACTTATTTTTATTCTATTTTTGTGTCATTGTCCTTGCACCAAAACACAAGAGAAATTCCTTGCAACAACTTGGCAACAAACCAAATTCTGATTCTGATCTTCTCGTTACCAAATCACAGCACCATTTTTTCTCATGTTTTATACTTTATGTTTATCCCTTAACTTGCTTTCTCTGAAATCCCTTACTCAACTTGACAATCTACACTGAAGATTTTTTTTTTTTTTTGTAACTTTTCCTATATCTGGAACTTTACTTCCTACTATTTCCCACACTTTAAAGTCCATTCAGGTTTTAACCCCTTTACATGCAGTTTACCCGTTTTCTTTCCTGTAATTTTATTTCATGTTGGAAAAATCATTTCATCAATTACATCACTGACATGATGTTTGTTGAGAACTTGAGAACTTTGAGATACCCACTAGAATTAAAAAATAAAATTCTGCTGGTTTGCAGGTTTGGCTGGAGATCATGCGTTTATAAAATTGGTTATGTTGAGAGTTTAAATGCACACATTAGCTGATGAAACTCCAAAGATCAATGGGTGCTGTATTCAGTGTTAAACCTGAAATTCTGTGTATGTCTACATTTACAGTATTTCAACTGAGCTAGCCAGCAATGAAGCTAGCTATGATAATTAAAAGTAACAATACGTTTTTTAAGCAGATCTGAGTCCAATTTCATTCACTTGAAATGGAGCGCTAAAGATCAGTTTACCTCTGTTTCATAATTACAAACAAAACCTTTTAAATAACACAGGAAATTGGGAACCATTTGAATTTTTTTTTTACTTTTGAAACTTTGACCTCACTTATAAAGATATACAACTGTTATTCCTTCACCAAAGTATTAGCCTTTTATTCAAAATTTTCTACCAATTTTTTGCTGTGTTTGCCAACAAGCTAAATGACTTTCAAATTAACTTGCTCTTAGGAGTTCCTCATGCACATGGCTTGATTGGAGGTGTGTGAGGCAGTTGTCCTTGCGCAGGTGGAGTATCCTTATGGTTTCGGCTGCTGGTTGCTGGCAGAGGCTTGGGCTGACAGACAGGGATGCATGGGCTACAGCACTCAGCCAGGTTCTGCAGGTGGAGGCTTGGTTGTCCCAGGTCAATGCTGTAGGGACGATGATGGCCGTTCTTGTAGCTATGAGGTGCAGAAGAAACAGAATTAAAATTATGATGGTTCATGAGATTAAAAAACCTGATCGATCGGTTTAGACAGTGATTGATTTCTGATTTTTGACACAAACATATCACTGAGCATGACGTTGGAGGCTCCTTTTTGCCAGGGTCTACAGGTAGAGGTAGCGACTGCAGGCTATGGTAGAGGCTGTATTCCGCAAGTGGATGTTGTACAGGTTTTTGGCTGAGGCCTGAGTTGTAGGCATGGCAGCCACCTGTCTTCATTGCACAGGTGGAGGTAGAGCCTGGCGGTTTCTTTAATAGGCTTCAGGTGGAGGCAGGTGGCGGTAGTTGTAGGCAATGGCTGCTGGTATTTGGCAGAGGTTTGGTTGGTGGAATAGGAGGCAGCTGTCCTTCTTCAGCAGGTGGAGGATTGTTATGGTTTCGGCGGGTGGCTGGTTGCTGGCAGAGGCTTGAGCTGCGGAGAGGGAGGAAAGTCTTTCTCACTGTGCAGGTGGAGGTAGAGGCTGTTGGTTTCTTTTAAATGCTGCAGCTGGCGGCAGTGGCTGATGTTAGTGGCAGAGGTTGGAGGCATGGGAGGCAACTGTTTTTTTCATTGTGCAGGTGGAGGAGACTTAAGGTTTCTGGCAGAGGCTGTAGTAGGATGCTTTGACTGCAGGTTGTTAGCACAGGTTGCAGGTGGAGTCAGCAACCTTGCTTGCGGGCAGAGGCTTTAACTTAAAGCATGGGAGGCAGCGGCTGCAGGTTTTTGCCAGAGGTTGCGGTTAGAGGTGACAGAGGCTGTTGTTTCTCAGAGGTTGGAGGCAGAGGTACATACTGCAGCAGTCAGCCACACTCTGCAGGTGGAGGTGGCTGCAGATTGTTGGCATAGGCCTCACTTAGAGGCGGCGATGGCTCGTCTCGGGTCGTAGCTGTAGGGACGATGACAGCTGTTGTTGTAGCTGTGTTGAGCAGAAGAGACATAATTTAAATCATGATGCTTTGTGAGGTGAAAAAAACATGATCGATTGGTTTAGACAATGATTGATTACTGATTTTTGACACAAAAATATACCTGAGCATGACGTTGGAGGCTCCTGGTTACTGGCACAATCTTCGCAGGTGGAAGTAGAGCCTGGCGGTTTCTTTAAGAGGCTTCAGGTGGAGGCAACAGCTTTTGAGCAACAGGATTGACCAGGTGTTACAGGCTGGTTGGCTGAAAGTTGTTGCAACTTGAAGTAGTCTGAGTTTTTTTTACTTTTGACTAATGAGAGGATGTCAGGCTCCAGTAAACTTCTCAGCAACATACTATTACAAACTCACATGAAAACAAGAATTACGCCAACGATCTGGTTTGAAGCAGATTAAAGAATTTGGATCGTCTGTTGAGGTTCATAGAGCGGCTTTCAGAAACATTTAAATAGGGATTTGCTTGTATAGTCAAACATCTTGAAGTATCAAAACTTCTTTAACAACTTTAAACAAGTCTGAAGCTGAGCTGAGGCTCCATGACACCATGTTAAAAATAGAAGTTTTTATAAAATTAAGGAGACAAAATGCAAATTATACATTTTTAGAGCAGAAGATTGGATCAAATGACTTGAGAGATTAAAATGATTAAAGACTGTAAAAACAAAAACACACAGAACAAGGCTTCAGGATCTTTTTATGGCTCACTGTGAGAAAGGAAGGTAGTGTAGCGTGGTATCAGGATAGGCCTGATCCAGGCCTGACCTGGTCCTGTGACCCCAGCAGGAAGAGATCTAAGCCATTAGCTCTGTTCTGGGGACCAATAAGTTAAAGATTGTGTCCACAGGGGAAACTTTATAACTCTTCGTCCGCAGGACCAACATTCCACAGACACCAGATAAAGGACGTCACCTGATAAACCATGGGATTACAGTCGGTTAATGTTTGTCTTAGTTGATTAGCTGTGGGGAAATAAGGAACCACATGCTTTGATCCAGGGACGGTGGATCAACAGAAACGACTCACACCCCAGAGCCCTGGGGAGAAGAAAGAGTTTTGGAGCATCCATTTGTTCCCCCCCCCCTAACACCCCTCTCTCTGCCAGACCTGCAGACAGGCAGGGGAAGGGGGGGTGAGACTGAGACAAAGGGATGTTGATTCAGTCAGGACATCTATTAATGAATTTAGCTAAGTTGTGTGTCTGTGAATACATATATGCCCTACAAGTATATCCAGGTGTCACATTCACACGGAAATGCATAAAGACTGTGGAAGGTTGCTATGTGTTGATCTGGACGTTCATCATTAACTTGTACTTTTATCCTCAGGAATCTGCCATGTAACCTCATTCTGTGTATTTTCATCCTGTGGTGTTTGGAGTCTATGTGCAGCTGAGAATCCAGAGGTATTACATGTTGGGAGGTTAGATGGATAAGGATAACTACTTTGGGGTAAAAATAAGTAGTTTAATAAGTAGAGAAAGTCTCGGATATGAGAATTGGTCAAACTCGCGCCATTGCCCGGACGCCCCCCCGGGGAGGGGAGACCCTTTAAATGAGAGGTGACAACTTCTCTCGTTCTCTTGTTTCTTCCCTCCTTGTGCTACACCCTGCGTCCCGGCTGCTGACGAGCGCCTCCGCCTACCCTCCGTAACTTCTTCCCTTTCCCCTTTTTAAGTTTTGCCCGCGAGTAGGCCCAGAACCTGCGTGCACTCTGCCGTGCTGAAGACCTCGCGTGTCCATATTGCTCCAGCATTAGATCTGACTGCTCAAAATACAGACTTTAGCTCTCCCGGGGCTCAAGCCCCGGTACTCGGACAGAATCTCAGTCCCGAACCCAGAAGACGCATTCAGCCTCCATCCGGCTCAGGCCGCAACGTGGGACTGACCAGCACGTCATCATCCAGAGAGAACGAACCGGCCGTGCGGCGCCGCTCCGAGGGAACCCGTGTACAAGCCCGGCATCAGAAGCTCCGAACCACTCCAACCTGACGCTCTCCACACGCCTCATCAGCAACGCGGTTGACCCTCCTCACCCTCCGAGTAGGTCTAACTTTGGTTTTACTGTATATTGGGGTTGATGCTTTAGTCACAGATTTGTTAGGAAGGTTAGGATAAGGTTTTGGGCGATATACCTCCTAATATCTCAGCTGCTACACTTCACTCCTTTGAACAGGTTTCAATCCATCTTTCATCATATTCATCCTGTTATTAATCATTTCACGTTCATCACCATATTTAGTTATCTCATGTATGTTTAGTAGTATTAGTCAATAAATTCTCCATATATAAAGTACTGATTCAAGTGTCTTTGTGTGTGTGAAGTACTAAGCCTCTGTACACCGCGAAACAAACTCAATTCTAAACTGTAGCAACCTTCAGATTATGAGACTGAATTAAACAATTAGGTAACTAATTATATGTTTTCCCTGTTTTCTCAAAATTGGGTGGTGCCCCGTTAAATACCTATGATAGGTTAAGTCTTTTAATTAACTTTAAAGTTAACTTCTCATCAATATAGAGTGCAGGCATTCTATGACGAGTTTAATTAATTATTAAATAATTAATCGACCGATTTACGCTACAGTAGAATTAGGCACATTTTAATCTCTAAATCATAATATTAAGGTAAATCATTTCTATCTAAACTGTCTTTAAAGTAAAGATGAGGTGTTACATCACTTATGTGTATTCAAGTATTAAATGTACTGTTTTTAAATTTTACAGTTTCCATTCATTCTGACTGTTCTGATCTGCATTTCTAATCTTCAGAGTACAATGCATTCTATTGTTTATGAACAAAAATGTTCATATCATTTCAAAAATATGTTTTTCTTCGCCACTGTCGCTAAGTGCATGCTAACACGTACTGTTAGTATGAGATTCTAATTGAAAATACATATTTAATGTGTTATATCATTTAACAAATAATAATGAACAAACATGTTTTGCAATTAGAAAAAAAAGCCTTTTAACACTATGTAATGGGTTGTTTTTTTTTACAATGAGGTAGTTTTTTACATTCAGAGTCATTGGATATTACATAATTAAGTTTCTTCGATTACTTAGGACTTATGAGTGCATTTATAGCACAAATACAACATTATGATATATAACTGTGTTTGAACCACAATAGGTTTTTAAAGGGCATAAAACCATATTTTGTCAGGTAATAAAGCAGGTTCAAGTAGTGTCATTCATGACTAGACTAATTCACAGTATGACCAGCAGGGAGTTTGATACATTTTAATACATTGTGTGCATTTATAGTACAGAAACAACATCATGATATATATACATTGTGCGTTTGAACCACGATAGGTTTTTATGGGGTTAAAGCTATATTTTGTCAGGTATTAAAGCAAGTTCAAGTAGTTTCATTCATGGCTACACTAACATTCACAGTATACTATTGTGTTTATAAATGAGAGTTTATAAGTTTTTCTCATCATTAAATGAAGGGTTAAATATTTCCAGTACAGTGTGCATCAAACAGTAAACACGTAAGGTCGTCAAAAGGCTAGTATAGCTAACTTGCTAGAAGACCACAGAACTAGCATCGCAGCCGACTTCAAAGCAACATTCGCTGCTCTAGAATTGAGACTCGACAAAATGCAGACAACGATAACAGAGCATGGTCAGCGAATGGACTCATTGGAATCCCACGCCGAGCTGCAAGCCCAACGAATTCAAGCACTGGAGGAGAGGTGTGAAGCATAAGGATAATCGGCCTCCCGGAATCAATCAAGGGACCCAGGCCCACGAGCTTCTTCGCCGAACTCCTGGCTGAGGTATTGGTCGACCAGATTCTTCAATCTCCTCCTGAGTTGGACCGAGCGCATAGAGCGCTCACCGCTAAACCACAAACCGGCTCACGGCCCAGACCGGTAATACTTCGCCTTCATCGCTATCAGATCAAGGAGCTGATCATTCGGGAAGCTCGTAAGAGACGAGGGAAACTTCAGTACCGTGGGTCACCAATCCAGATCTTTGAAAACTACACGCCAGAAGTCGCCGAGGAACGAGCTAAATACCGAACAGGGATGACCGACCTTTACAACCTCGCTCTTCGGCCAGCGCTTCTCTTCCCGGCCCGCTTACAGATTACCCCGGAGAGCGGAGCAAAGAAAAGATTTTCATCTCCCGAGGAGGCCACCACCTTCGCGGCCAAATATCAACAGGCCCCATAAGCTATTATGGCCATCTCACCTGGGCTAATGTGAACCATGCTAACCTAGCTCCCTTACAGGAGGAGCTGATTTCTTATAGGTAAGTCTTTAGATCAAGACGGGAGCCTGCTGAACCTTAGCACTCATCATTTTTACAAGGACTATATGCCAAGTTAGTTATTGTGTTTATTTCAAAGGGACTCAATGGCTGGTCGGACTCTGTAGGGCCCAGGCTTGATGTTTACCATTTAACTGCTGTGTTGTGGTAGCTCTGGTGCTGGCTCAGCTGGTTCAAAAGCTGGTGTGGTGTGTTGCACTCCACTTAACTCTAATTTGAAGATAATTGAGGAAAAGAAAAAGAAAATAATAGCTTGTATTTTATTTCATGTTATTCAAGTTAAAAGGTTGTCAAGCTAATACACGGGTAAAAACTATTATTGTAATGAAAGGGGAACTCTGAACTCTGCAGTTCATTTAATGTTTAATTCTAAGTGACTAATACCCTGCATTTTATTTTTACTCTACATTTACCTTTATTTTTATTTTTTATTTTTCAGCATTTTGTTGCCTCTGAATAACTTTTGGTATTCAAACCACTTTGATATCTAACCATACTACAAGTGTTGTGAAAAATGTGTTCAAGGTTCACATTCATTGCTATGGGGGTTCCAACTGTTTTTTTAAAGCTGCAAGAGCTGAGACAAGTAAAGGAGAAGGGGAAAGACGACGCAGAAAGGGAAGTATGAACATTTGGGTTTAGTTTTGGTGACTGGAACAGGGGGGAAGGGATGGGGAAGAACGTCTTCATCTGTTTTTGTTTATTTTGAGTTTTGTGCTATGTGTGTGTAGCGTTAAGGGGTAGCAAGATTAATAACTAATTAATAGAAAAAGGATTTAGGTTTACCTTAAATTCAGTGTTGGACGCCACCCAATTTTGACAAAACAGGGAAAACTTATAATTAGTTATTAATGACTTTAGGCTCATGATCTCAGGGTTGCTACGAGGTTCTTGGACATGGTGTACAGTGACTTTACCATTTCATACACACACAAATCACATGGATCAAGGTCTTTATAAATGAAAGGTTTATTTAACTACTTCTAAGCGGAATATGAATGAAGAAATAAACAGGGACAATGAATACAACGATGAACAACACATGAATGACAACGGACCACATTGTAGATGGTATCTGTGACTGGTTTCTTTGATGTTTTAGAATTAAATGGGATTTAATTACTAATGCATCGTTCGGCAGTTGAGAGATTAAAAGGGCACCAAGGAAGATTGTGAAGCAATTCAAAAGTAATTCTAATTTTAAAAGATTTAGGTTTAGGTTTAATGTTGATTAATCCTAGTTAATTTAGAGAACTTAATTCAGAGAACTCAGAAGAGTCAGGAACAAGAGCAACAGGAGAAGAATAACCGACGAAGAATAGAAGAACAAGAGGAAGTTGCTTGGAGCTTTATAACCTTGGGACCAGAGGGGTCTGGTCTCTGTGGTCCCTCTCTAGCCACACCCATATGGAGAAGGCTTTGAGATTGAGATTGTCTTTTAAAGCATTAAAATCAATATTGCCTACTTCACATATTTAATTCTTCCATATTTAAAAGTTGGCCTCTGTCAACTACAGAACGATACCAAACACTTGATATTAATTGTTGAATAAAACCTGTTGAAAAGGGATTAGATGAACTAAACAATTAAACAACAAGGTTGTTAAGGCAACATCCATTATGACAACAAATAGTATATACATGTACACGTACACGTCTGCATATGCACAGGTAAACCTTTATGCACATCAAATTAATGGATCAAATGATCTCATGTGTCCACATGTGGTCTTCCTTTGTTAGCAGACAGACATGAGGAGGAGGTGTGATCAGGATGAGGAGAATTGTAGTTTCAGATTCACGTTAAAACAATTTTCACAGTATTAAAATATGTTAGCTCCGCATAACATTACTTTAAGTACATTCCAATTGCATAGGAGAATCAGTCACTTTAGTCCTTTGCAGAAAGGATGTGTCTGCATGTGAGTTATCTTCTCTGGAATGTGAGAAGGGTTGTAAATTTGGGGGATGGTTGGTACCTAAATTGACCATTTGTACCAGCATTCTTCTTACAGACTCTGCATGTGTCTGTTCCAATGATCAGAATACTTTGTAAAAAGATGCAGAATCAAGGTCAAGGCGATTCACGCTACATGTGTATTCATTGTGCTACTTCTGTACAGAGGACTCTGCTCACTTCTCGCTGCTTGCTCCTTGAGACTGACCCGACCATGTTACTGCTGGATGCTGAATCATGACTTATGTAACCAAGGGTGGTGCCGCCGGCAGACAGGCTGTGAGGATCATTTCACTAAACACTGGTGGGCTAAACGCTGCAATCAAACGTACAAAAGTTATGACACACATCAAAAACCTAAATGCTGATATAATGTTTCTTCAGGAGACGCATTTAAGCAACTCTGACCATAGAAAATTAAATAGACCCTGTATTGACCAAGCTTTCCACTCTCAATTCAATGTAAAACCAAGGGGTACGGCCATACTAATGCGAACCATAACTTTGTGAGCTTATTATTTACTACCATTCCAAATTTAGATTCTCACCTTTTGATAATGGGAGGAGACATGAACTGTGTGATCGATTCAACACTGGACAGGTCTAGCCCGCAATCAACTACGTCTACGAAAATGTCCCAGGCTTTTTCCACGTTTATGAGTCAATATGGATTTGTTGACCCTTGGCGATTTTCACATCCTTCCATGAGACAATACTCTTTTTTTCTTCCATGCACATTGTTCATTTCTGGCGCATAGACTACTTCTTGGTAGATAAAAAACTTATTCCAGCGATTGGCTCCGCCCAGTACTTACCCATAACAGTGTCGGACCATGCCACAGTAATCTTAGACCTTCATTTTAGTATGAAGCCAAAGGAATTCAGACACTGGAGGCTAAATCCTCTCTTGCTGGCAGATGCCAACTTTTGTAAGCATATTTCTAAATCAATCACATTCTTCTGTGAAACTAATAAAAATGATGAAACCTCCCCGTCCATATTATGGGACACTCTCAAAGCCTACATAAGGGGTAAAATTATCTCGTTCTCATCTCATGCAAATAAATTGCGCAGATCTCGGCAGAAAGAGCTGGAGGAAGCCATCGCAGATCTGGATAACTCACTCTCAGCTGCGAATACACCAGATTTATATAAAGAAAGAATAAGACTCCAGACGGAACTTGATCTCCTTCTCACATCTGAAGCTGAACAGCTTCTCCTTCGCTCTGGGGGGTTGGTTTACCAACATGGAGACAAAGCTGGACGCCTCTTGGCTCATCAGCTGAAGGCAAAAGCAGCATCGAATCAAATTACTCGGATAACAGACGAATCAGGCCCAATAACCTCTGACCCGGACAAAATAAATAACACTTTTAGATCATTCTTCTCCCAGCTATATACCTCAGAGTCCGTCACAGATGAAAACCAACTAAATAAGTTTTTTGAAAAATTGGACTTACCTAAAGTCTCACCCGAGGATAATCTAAGACTAGACGCCGCTCTCACTCTCTCAGAAATTAAAGAAGTGATAGAGTCAATGAACGGTGGTAAATCCCCAGGCCCCGACGGATACCCGGTCGAGTTCTATAAAAAATTCTCAGATCAGTTAGCTCCGCTATTACTTGAAATGTTTAACCACTCATTTAGACAGGGCACCTTGCCACCTACACTTATGCAAGCTTCCATCTCCCTAATTTTTAAGAAGGGTAAGGACCCTCTGAGTTGCGCATCTTACCGACCAATATCACTCCCCCCGGTAGATGTTAAAATACTCGAAGTCCAACCCCACATATCGCTATTTTTGGCAGGCCCCCAGACGACCTCCGTACCACAGCCATTCAAAATAACGTTATTGCCTTCGCCTCCCTTATTGCTCGTAAGAGAATTCTTTTACTATGGAAGTCCCCTCAACCACCATCAATTAAAGTCTGGTTACATGACATCTTAGGTCTTCTGAAACTGGAGAGGATCAAATTCTCACTTAGAGGCGCATCTGATAGATTCTATACTCATTGGAGACCACTACTTAGTTATCTAGATGGGCTGCCAGCTCGGGAAGTTTCTCTGTAAAGACCCACTGTTTGGTTATGTATGAACTACCGTATGTAAGCCTACCGTATGTATGTATGTGTTTGTTTGTTTTTTTCTCTTCTATTGGTTATTTTTATCTAATTAGTTATTTGTTTTGTTTTCTAACTATTATAATATTGTGGGGAGGGGGGAAAGGGGGGGGTTGTTCAGTTAAGTTCATAGAATGTTATAAAAGAAAAGAAAAGAAATTGTATTTCTGTATGCACTTTATGCCTTTGTCTTAAATTGGATAAATAAAAGTTATAAAAAAAAACAATATTTATCGTGGCTGTCTGACCGCTTGAGTTTGTTATGATGATTTGTTATAAATGATGCACCTGGAGACAAACCATGGCAACCATGGGACGCTGCACGGCCTTTGTGTACGCACGCGAGGTTTTACATTCTCAACAAAGTTTTATTAGTGTTGCAACCATGGGCGGTTTGTTCAAAAGGGTGATCGGATGACGCACCACCAAAGGGGAAAAAGGAGGGATTTTTTTCTATCATATTCTTCCACAGTGTTACAGTGGCTGTGACAGTTCTAGACAGTTTGAGCTGCTCTGTATGTCATTGACCAATCAGCGCAGGGCAGTGCTCCATGAAGTACCGCCCCTTTTGGGCGACTTCAGTCAGGTTGAAAATCGCCCAGATTGCTCTCATAGACTCTCATGTAAAATCATTTTTTTTCGAATTTCAGTCGTTACAATGCATTCTCTATGGGTTCCGGGAGGGCTCGCCCTAACGTGCTTTCGTCATACGTAACGTGAGTATCGCTGCCGTTGCCACCGCGCTAGTCACATTCAAGGCTAGCATGGCAAGTGTACGGAGCAATTCGATCATTTCACTGAAAGAAGTCCCTTTCAGTCGTCGTAGTAACGAAGATAAATTGGCAACGAAACAATTAGGACCTCCCAGACCAAATTTAAGGGTTAGGGTCCTCTAAGACCCACATGGACAGTTGTCTGAAGTTTTCTGCGTTTGGGCGGGTGAACATCGCAACGCTGCTGGATGAGAGCTACAGGCTAGCGGTTCGTCGTCACAATGATGAGGTGAGCAAGAACCGACACATCCTAGCCCGCCTCATCGACTGTGTCAAGTTTTGTGGAGTGTTTGAGTTAGCTTTGCGAGGCAAAGATGAAAGTGAGGGCTCCAACAACCCAGGCGTTTTTCGCAGCTTGGTTGACTTGGTGGCATCGCTGGATGAAGCGTTTGAGGATCACCTGAAAACTGCCACAGTTTTCAAGGGCACATCAAAGACTGTGCAGAATGAGCTCCTGGAAAGCATGCTAGCGGTTATCAGGGGACATATCACGGAGGAGGTAAAGTCCACTAAATTTGTTGCCATCCTAGCGGATGAGACCACCGACGTGTCAACACAGACGCAGCTGGTGCTTGTGTTGAGATACATCGACTCAAACCATGCGGTGCAAGAGCGTTTCTTTGAGTTTCTGCCTGTTATGGATGCAACATCTGAGTCGATTGCTGGCGTGCTTCTGGACAGACTGAACGGTCTTTTTTCCGAAGGTGACAGAGAGAAACTCATTGCGCAAGCATATGATGGAGCGAGTGTGATGAGGGGAGAGCGGGCTGGTGTGCAGCAGAAGGTGTGTGTGCATTTCAAAAATGCCCATTATGTGCATTGCTATGCACACCAGCTAAATCTGATCATGCAGCAGGCCACTTCTCACGTCCCAGCAGTGAGAGTTTTCTATTCGGACCTGTGCGGTATTGACACTTTTTTTACCCGGTCACCAAAACGCACCAGCATACTTGACCAGATTGTTGAAAGAAGGCTGCCAAGAGCTTCATCCACAAGATGGAACTTCAACAGCAGGATCGTCAACACTGTGCACGAGAATCTTGATGACCTCATGCAGTGTTTTGAATCCATCAGGACATCGGGTTCATTTGACAGCACCACAGTGAGGGAGGCATCTGGCTTCCTGAGGATGCTGCAGGATGAGGACTTCCAGTTTTTTCTGCAGCTGTTTCATCAGATCATGCCTCAAGTTGACATGCTGTACCAGCGGCTGCAGAAGAAGGACATTAATGCAGTCTTCATCAAGCGTGCCCTCCAGAGCTTCACAAGCAGTGTGCAGGCAATAAGGTATGATAAAATAATATTGTTCAATCGTTCTCAATACTGAACCTTGTCATAAAGAAATACACTCACTGGCCACTTTATTAGGTACACATGTGTAACTTAAGACAATCCAAAACAACAGCTCTGCTATAAAATCTACATTAATGTAATTTATACATTTTCAGTTTTTGTTGATGTCAATAAGGTGATAATTCTACTCTGTTTATTACTGAGGTCATAGTAGGTGATTGTGGAGTATTAGAGTGCATTATATTGACTGGTGTTCCTAATATTTTGTCCACTCCATTAACATACAAAATATAAGAAACACTTTTCAAGATAATGCAATTCAGTACACCATCACCACCCACTGCAACATCAATAATAAAGATAAAGTAGAATTATCACTTTTCTGACAATGTCAAAGCTGAAAATGTATAATCTTTGTAAAAGCAGAAGTTATAGCAGCTGTTGTTTTGGATTGAATTTGATTGTACAGGTGTATCTAATTAAGTGGCTGGTGACTGTATATGTATAAAGTAAAGCTAGATACTATTATTACTAATAGCTAGATAAATATTAGTGTTTTGAAATGAGCATTTTCTTCATTTTCTAAATGCTACCAGGCACTCATATTTTCATGTACTAACACTGTTGGTCTGCTTGCCCTCAGAGACTCCTCTCAACAGCAGCAGGAAGTAGCGACAGGAACCACAAGACCAAGGAGGGCCTTGGGAGAAGAGGAGAAGCAGAAGCTGTCAAGGGAGATCTGCAACACAATCCTGGCTCATGCCAAAAAAAGGTTCTCCTTCAGCGACCACCTTGTGAGTGCCACACTGCTACAGGCACGGATGTTTGAGCAGCACTGCCATACATTTCCTGTCGAGGCTCTGAATGCCACTGTGAGGGCATATCCCATGCTGAAGAAGGCAAAGCTCAGGACAGAACTGTCTCTCATCTATGAGAATCAAGAATTCAAGGGCTGCTGTGGTGCTCTGGCACTGTACCAGGTTCTGCAGAGATACAACCTCCAGGAGACATTTTCTGAGACTGTGGCTCTGTTGAACATTCTCATTACCACTCCCATGACAACGGCTGAAGCTGAGCGGTGTTTCTCAACGCTGAAGAGAATCAAGACGTTCCTGCGCAATGCAATGGGCCAGGAACGTCTGAATGCGCTGGCCATGCTCTCCATGGAGAGGGAGCTAGTCAGGAACATGCCTGATTTCAATGAAAGGGTTATTGATCACTTTGCTGCTTTGAAAGAGAGACGAGCAAAATTTCAATACAAGTAATGTAGTGTAGTGACACTCTCATTCTTAGTCTCTGTCTCTCTCTCTCTGTCACACACACACACACACACACAAAATCTATTAACTGTTTTTCATTCAAATGCTGCTTTCAGGCAATATGTTCATCTGTTTATTTTTGTTCATGTTCATTTTTGCAAATCTATACAATTGGCCAGAGATTATATTTGTATTTATTTCACTGTTGAATGTGTGCACTTTCATTTGCACTTAAAGATAATTAAGCTGCACAAAATCTTTAAAATGTTGTTACTGATATGGCGATCTGTACATTTACTGTATTTACTGTTTGTTTCTGCAAATACAGAGTATTGTTTGTGCAATGTTGAGCAATTTGAATGCACTACCCCTTTATTTGGATTTATATAAACTATTTGTAATTTAAAAAACGACTTTAAAGAACTGTAAATAAATACTTTTAATGTTTTTGACTTATATGTAGTCCCCTTTGTAATTAATGGTAAAGCAAGCGTATCCGTCCATGTTAAAAGATATTTGAAGGTAAACTGATTCACAGTTTATCTCTCCGTTGATCTTCATTTGTAGAGCCAAGATAATTTTATTTGTTGAACACTCCTGGATGTAACTTTTCCCTGTAGCCCTTACATTTGGTATTGCTATGTAAGTTGACCAGAAAATAACAAGATGTGGCAATTGTCTTGCTGGCTATTAATTTTCCCATTGAACGGGTCACCTTAGTCATCATCAGAACAGTTGCCCCCCCTGAGAAATTTGTCAGGAGCCGCCACTGGTTGCATCGTGACTTACTGAAGTCATTACTTTAATTTTTAAAGTCCTTTTTTAATTCTTAATTTTAGGACTTTATTTTCTACTTCTGCTTTACTTTTAGAAGGAAATAGTTTACTGCACCACATTTATTTTGATAGTTGTACAAGTTTATTCTGCAGGTTTCACTTTACATAAGATCACTTTTTACGTGTTGGAGATATTCAGAATGTTTATTAATATTTGATTTTTTAGTCTTTTATTTGTTATTTTGTTTGAGGAAGATATTTTATTAGAAAGAATATAGAAAAGTATGTATCTATGCTTTTGTTTTGAAAGAACTTGATAGTTTGAGCACCAGGTGACGGTTTGATTTTGAGTTTAAATTTATGTTATACAAAGGCCGAAGGCAATGCACAGGCCGACGCATCTCACTCAGACCCCCTAGCGGTATACTCTTGGACCCGGTGGATAAAATGTGAGAAAAGTGGTGAAGTCCTCTGGCCAGAGGAGGGATAGAGGAGAGGAGGGGTGTGGTGAGGAAAGACCTTCTTCGTCTGAAAGAGGCCGAGAGAGAGAGAGAAAATGAGAATGCAGAGGTAGAGAGGGGTACCTTATCTAAGGTTAGCACCCTCCCCTGCCAGACTAGGCTTCTTTGCTGCCCTACTCACCAGCTCCATCAGGAGAAGTGAGAGAGCGATTGAAGAGGTAAAGGAGTGAAATTAAGAGATGAGAGGTCTAGATGTAGAGGAGGCCCTCTGGGTAAAATGAACACTTATTGTGCTTTTTGGCTGGCCAGCTGGGTTGTCTTCTGGAGAGTCATGGAGAGTAGGTTCCTTGAGCTTTGGGAGGAGTCAGTTGAGATGAAAATGGATGAGTTAAGTCTTCCAGTCGATGGGTTCGGGTTAGGCATGTCCCCCCGGATGGGTATGGTTAGGCTAGCCCATTGGGTTAGGGTTAGGGTTAGGGGATAAATGCAAAATCGCAAAATGTGCAATCCTCAGGGATGTGAGATAGAGCGATGGGACCTTGACCTACCCCCCCATGTGTGTGTACCCCGAGTCCAACGGTCGCACTCTTGAGTCTCTACGATGTACGGTTGAAAGGTTATGGCCAAAACAAAATCGCAAAATGTGCGATCCTCAGGGAAGTGAGATAGCGAGATGGGACATTGACCTACACCCCCATTTGTGGCACCTGCGAGTCCAATGGTACCACCCCTGAGTCTCTACAACTTATGGTTCTGGAGTTATGGCCAACTGAAAATTTCCCCATATAAGTCAATGGGATAAGTGTGTCACACCCAAAAAGTGTCCCCCAGAAAGTTGTTAGGAGCACGTTTCCGGCCATTCTGAGTCGATTGGATATGGTAATGTGTAAAACAATTTATTTCCACAAGGTGGCGCTATCGAGATGAAATTATAGGGACGTATTTTGTGGCTCAGTCCGACTCCAGAGGTGCCAGAACTACGTGTCTAGCACATTCCTAGCCTGAGATATGAACTTAAAACCAATTTTAAAAAAATAGCGCAAAATGTGCGTGAACTCGAGTTCCTATTTCCTGAACGGTGATAGGTGGAGAGTTGAGACTTTGTGGGAGTGTCTTGCGGGTGAACCCGTCCCTTTCTGCATTAAATCCGACATTAATTTCCATTTTTCTCCACAGGGTGGTGCCAGAGTCAACTGGTTAAGGTTAGTAAAAATATCCAGGATACTGGTCCCATGAAAATGGTCAACTTTTGTAACAGGTAAGTAGTTGTGACAGGTAAGTATATGTTTGTTTCAATATATTTTGGACTCTTTGGTATGGTGCCTCAGTGTGGTAAGGCAGGAGTATGTTGTGCTGGGTACAGCCATTCTGGGGAATCCCTAGGACCACTGAGGCACTCAAGCCCCCACGCCACGACAAGGCAGAGTCCATGTGGGGGGATATATATTTTTTTCCTTTTGTGTTTTTTTGTTGTTGTTATTTTTGTTTTAAATAGAATGAACACACACACACACCCAAACATTAACCTAAGAACATGAACCCCTTAACCTAACCACGAAACCTACCCACCTACCTAAGCCCCTTAATTCTAATCCCCACCTATTCACTGTTTAAGCGGTTGTGACAGGTAAGTAAATGGACTGTACTTATATAGCGCTTTTCTAGTCTTTGCGACCACTCAAAGCTGCTTTTACACTACATATCACATTCACCCATTCACACACTGATGGCAGAGGCTGCTACGCCCAACTGTCAATCCGATATCACATTCATACCTATTGGCTATGCCACCGGGAGCAATTTGGGGTTCAGTGTCTTGCCCAAGGACACTTTGACATGTAGCCTGACTGAGCTGGGGATTGAACCTCCGACCTTCCGATTGAAAGACGACCAACTCTACCACTGAGCCACAGCCGCTCAGCCCATAAGTTAGGGTTAGGGTAGGGGAACTGAGCCCGCCCCTTGGAGGGTTAGGATAGGGGAAGCGAACCTGTCTCCCAGCCGGGAAGACAGGAAAGGCTCGGTCCATCCCTCTATCATCCCGCCTCTCTCGCCCCCAGGATGACCCTGCAGGGTTTGGTGGTCGTGGGTAGTTGGTGCGGTAGCGGGGGTGACCATCCCTCCTCCCGTACCGCACTGTGGTCCAGCCGTCATCATGAGCCCAGCTGGTCGATCCAAAAGCCTCCTAACGATTCAACATTGTCATCGACTGATTGCCAAGAACACATCTGAAAAAAAGTGAAAGGCTCGACCATAAATGTATATAAACTATACAAAGATCAGAAATCTGCACAGATTGGTTTGACAGTTCCGTCCCGAGGTTTAGACTAAGGGGATAAATGCAAAATCGCAAAAGTTGCGATCCTCAGGGAAGTGCGATAGCGAGATGGGACCTTGACGAAGTGTCACACCCAAAAAGTGTCCCCCAGAAAGTTTCAGGCCATTCTGATTCGTTTGGATATACCATACTTGGTACTTTGACTTAACCCCAGGTAAGGTTTAGATAACAAGGTAAGTATGTACAATGGACTCTTTGGTTGTGCCACAGTGATCCTAGGGACTCTGCAGATTGGTTCCGCCCAGCTGAGCTACTCCTGTTTGGTAAGGCAGGAGTTCCTAAGCTGGGTAGAATTAATCTTCAGAGTCCCCAGGATCACCGAGGCACTTAAGCCCCCACGCCACGTCAAGGCAGAGTTTTTGTGAGGGTTTTTAAAAAAAAAAAATTTTTTATACACACTATAACTTTATACAACTATAGAATAGAATAGAATAGAATATCTTTATTGTCAAGTACAACGAAATTGAGTGCAAACCTTATTTGTGCAGACAAGAACACATAAAACAGTAAAAAAACAGTATATATAAAAATAAAAATATATATATATCACATAAAAACACATACACGCACACACACACACACAGGGCATGTTCCAGTTCTAATAAAGTCGTAATAAATAAATAATAAAGTGCATTAATGCAGTTAAGTGCCGTTATTACTTTCGGATAAAAACTGTTTTTTAACCTGTTTGTCCTTGTTTTAATTGTCCTGTATCTTCTGCCCGAAGGCAGCAGTTCAAGCAGGTGGTGACCCGGGTGTGAGGGGTCTCTGAGGATGTTGTGGGCTTTGCGGAGGTTGCGAGAGCTGTACAGCTCATCCAGGGAGGGAAGAGGGCAGCCGATGATGTTCTGGGCCGTGTTGACGACCCTCTGGAGCGCTTTCCTGTCAGCTATTGTGCAGCTGGAGAACCACACACACATGCAGTATGTCATTACCGTCTCTATAGAGCAGCGGTAGAAGGACACTAGCAGTTTCTGTGTGATGTGGCTCTTCTTGAGGAGTCTCAAGAAGTAGAGTCTCTGCTGGGCCTTCTTTATCATCGCTGCGGTGTTTGTGCTCCAGGTCAGGTCCTCCTCAATCTGGACGCCCAGAAACCTGAAGACTGCGACCCTCTCCACCTCCTCCCCGCTGATGTTCAATGGCTGAATATCCGTTTTATTCCTCCTGTAGTCAATGATCAGCTCCTTTGTCTTGGTGGTGTTCAGGAGCAGGTTATTGTCCCCGCACCACCCAGCCAGCCGCTTCACCTCATCCCTGTATGCTGCCTCATCCCCCCCGGAGATGAGACCCACCACTGTCATGTCGTCAGCAAACTTGATGATGGTGTTGCTGGAGTGGGCGGGGGTGCAGTCATGTGTGTAGAGGGTGTAGAGTAGTGGGCTCAGCACACAGCCCTGTGGGGAGCCAGTGCTGAGGCTGAGGGCTGAGGAGGTGTGGGGGCCAACTCTCACTCTCTGGGAGCGGCCTGTCAGGACGTCCAGGGTCCAGCAGCAGATGGATGATGAAAGCCCCAGATCTGCCAACTTGGACACCAGTCTGAGGGGGAGTATGGTGTTAAATGCAGAGCTGAAGTCCACAAAGAGCAGCCTTGCATAGCTCCCTCGCTGCTCTAGGTGGGTCAGAGCAGTGTGAAGAGTTGTGGCAACTGCATCCTCTGTGGACCTGTTTTCTCTGTAGGCAAACTGGTGTTTGTCCAAGGTGGGTGGCAGGTTTGACATGATGTGACTCTTCACCAGTTTTTCAAAGCACTTCATGGCTATTGGTGTGAGTGCCACTGGACGGTAGTCATTCAAGCCAGTGATGGTGGTCTTCTTTGGCAGTGGGACTATAGTGGAGGATTTCAGGCAGGGAGGGACAGTGGACTGGGATAGGGACTGGTTGAAGATCCTGGTGAAGACCCCCGCCAGCTGGTCCGCACAGTCCTTCAACACTTGTCCAGGAACGCCGTCAGGTCCAGCAGCTTTTCTTAGGTTTACTGCCCTTAGTGTACGCCTCACCTTGTGCTCTTCCACTGTGAGGATGTGGCTGCTGTGGGCTGGTGGATGGGATGCAGCCGCCTCAGGTGACACCTCCTCAAAGCGGGCAAAGAAGAGGTTCAGCTCCTCTGCTAGCAAGGCATCACAGTCAGCAGCTGAGAGGTTGCAAGACCTGGGGTTAGGGTTAGGGTTAGGGTTAGGGTTGGGTTAGGGTATCTCGTCTCCCGACGACCTCCCCACGCTGCCCGACGGCAACGCAGTTGTACAGAGGCCGAAGGGTTAGGGTTAGGGTTAGGGTTAGGTTTGGGACCAAAGTTTTAATGTTATACAACATCAAATGCACGGGCTCAAGTTGTTCCTTTTTGTACTTTATCATTGTAATATATATATGCCCTGAGTCCCTTTGTCTTTTAAGTCTAAAATTAATTTAAAAGAAAATTGTTTTTTAATAAATAATTTTAAAAAAATTAATTAAAATGAATAGAACAGGAAGTAAAAGGTACACCAACTCCCCATCAAATTAAGAGTACCATTATATAATTGATCAGATGATAGTAAAAACTAATTATATTTTTAGGCAGACAGGCGATCGGATGAATGGTGAGTAAGGTTTCGAGGAGGCCCCGGTGGGGGCCGGTTCCCTTGAGAGAATGGAGACAAACAGTAGAAAAGAAAAAAAGATGGGGGTTAATATACAGAAAAATGTATTTGATTATGAAGAAAAAACAGAAATTAATAAGCTTAAAGGTACAGATTAGAGGTAAGGTTAAGGTTAGGGATGGGGAGTCGGACAAGATGTAAAAATGCCGACGGTTAGGGTTAGGGTGAGGGGATGGGAAAGGTTAGGGTATGATTTGAGGGTCAGGGAGAGTTGTAAGGTCCCCTGAGGTTCAGATTAGGGATGGGGAAGGTTAAGGTTAGGTAGGTGTTTCGGCTCAGGTGTACCAGGCCGGAGGTTCGGATTAGGATGAGGAAGTGGGAGAGGTTAAATTTAGGTTTGGGGATCAGGGAGAGTCGTAAGATCCCCTAAGGTTCAGGTTAGGGATGAGGAAGGTAAAGGTGATCAGGTTCGGGTCAAATGTAAAAGGTCGATGATTAAGGATGCCGGGGTAAGGGAGGGAAAAATGCCCCTGAATGACTTGATAATAATAGCCAAAAAGATAGTAATGGTCTATCTAGGGTCAATTCCTCTGCAGAGAGGCGAACTGCAAGACAAAAGAAAAACATTAAGCATGCAAAGATTCGTCATATTAAAGAAGAGGAAATGATTTTTAGATCATTCCTTGAGATCAATATATACAACAATCAGGTAAGTATTTCGTCACACACAGGTAAGTTCACTTCTATATTTCAGAAAATAAGTCATTTCATAAACATTTTTTATATATAGGCTTTTATTATTTTGTCTCACAGTTTTTAAAGCTCTCTTTTTGCAGGAGATATGGAATGCCCGTAATAATAGTAAACATTTTATTTTCAGGTTGCATTTCCCCGCAGGAGGTCCCATACATCGTCAATCTCGGAGTTCTTCGTCAGGAATCAGGTAAGTGTAACATTCAATCACCATGTATTCAATAGGATATAAATACATAAATAAAGTGCTCCAAATAAGTGCTGTATTAAAGTGCTTCAACCAATTTTAAATCAAACAAATAAATAACAAAATTCATATAATCCCTCCAGGGGAACAGGTTCAAAGAACATATAAAGCATGCCAGAGTTCGACCACCATTTTGTTTGTGTGGAAGTATCATTTAAGTTTTCTTTGTTTAGAAACTGAATCTTTTGGAGGATACTGTCAAGACTACATGCAACGAATTGGCAACTCTCTCCATCATGCAGGAGTTCTGTCAAGCTTCAACTCACAAGTTAGCTTTCATGTAGCATAATTGCTGGCATGCAAATAGGGAGAAAAGCCCCCTTCAAAGAAAATACCAATCATAAGGTAAGCAAACATAAAATAAATACAAATCATGACGTTGAAGTAATAAGGACAAACAAAAATATTCAGTCGCACACACTTTATTTGATTCCCTCCGAAGGTCTCTGCGAGAAAGGGAGGGGGAGGGGGAAAGGAAAAAGAAGAAATAAGAAAAGGAAGAAAAGTGGAAATCCAGAACCAGGTTATTGATGAAGTTAGTAGCTACTTGAGTCTGTCTCCGAAGTTGTTTAAAGATTAAGGGACGTCGGCCCCCAACGCGGGGCCCGTGCTTGTTGGATCGGCGAGACCTTTAACACCCCTCACAGGTTTAACTGGTCTAACCAGTGCTCAATAATCTTGGTCGCCGTTTCCGACGTCCAATGTACCGGGTCTTTTGGACCCACCTGGAAGAGGAGTTTGTTAAGATCGGTGAGAAAACTGTATTTTTTTGTAATGGTCTTATTTAACTGTTGAATTAGATGTAGTTGGTCTCTCTCTAGCCTCTTTGAATAATTGATCAACGGGATCCAGATTGTAGCGTTTGGGAAAGTTTGTTTAGCTGTCATATACAGATGTTGGAGCTGTTTATCGGTCGTAGTGGGAAGCAAACGTTTAAGGCAGTTGTTAAGGCCTATGGACAGGACGACCTCCCTCACCTCTGGTCGTGGTTCGACCTTCTTTAAGATTTCGTACATATGGTAGATTTGAGCGCCTGGGAAGCTGTCTACCTGTACATCTGAGCTCTCAAAGGGGGGTATGCGAGAGAGGTTGGAGTCACCTATAATCACAACGGGTTTGACTATTTGCAAGTTCCAGTCTCTGATTTTTCTGTCCGTGGTTTGGTGTCTCTTCGGTTCACCACGTGTGATGGTTGCTGGGGGTGCCCTGTCAGTGCTCCTGGAGGTCTTGTTGGACTCAGAATAGGCAGTTCGGTCAGATTGACTTTTCACATTAGTGCCTTCCTTCATCACAGTACCAACCAGGGTCTTATGCTCGTCTGCAATATGCTCATTGTCAGGGGCCCCTAGTTCAGCAACCACCAAGGTTTCCGTTTCCTCTACCGTCTGCTGAGAAGTGACACTGGGGGTTTCTACCAGAATCGAGTCACCTTTCTCCACTACTACATTACTGTATATAGTTTGGTTGTTGTTGTTCTCAGGTGTTTGTACCGTTAGTTCAGTCTGGTTGTCACTCTGGTTCTTAGTTTGTGCGGGGCTCATCCCCCTGGTGGTGGTTTTGGGGGATTGGTCCTGCACTAACTCTGTCTCATCCCTCCTAACTTCCTCCGAACAGGACAGGTCTTCCAGAATCATAGGGGGTGGAGGACTGCTTGTCGCAGTCTCCCTCTCCCCCTCATTTGTGGACCTGGGGCTTTTGGATAAGCTCAACCTGCCGTCATTGGAAGCTGATGTGATCGTGCTAAGTTGAGGGAGAGAAGAAACAGGTTTACCTTCACGAATCCTTTTTCTGGGTGTGAGTTGTTTTAACCCATCTTGTGTGTTAAGGATTCTTCTGTTGCCTGAGATATTTGTTTTTGGAGGTGAGGGAGGACGCTCTGCTGTCTTCCCTCGGGCCCCGGAGCACCCAGGGGCCCCCTGCATCACAGGAAAACCTGGAATGGTTTCTATCTGAGCTGCGGTGGTAAGTATTCTAGGCTGAGCTGGGGGCTGCGGCAGTGGCGACTTCGGACGGGAGTTGGGAGGAGAGGCCCTGTGTTTGATCTTATTCTCTGTCCCTAAAGTGGTTCCAAGCTCTCCCTCAGGAGTGGGCAGGGGAGGGAAATCGTTCCCCTGTAACTGGGCCCGATCTGGATCTAAGGCTGGTGCTGTGGGAGTCATTAACATAGATCTCAAGACTTCGATGGAGTATTGGGTGAGTTTACGGCCATATCTGGCTCGGGCCCACTTAAGGGCTCTGTAATAGGCCTCAAGCTGAAACTCACCTACCTCTATTAAGCTGGTCGAGATAATGTGATCATAGTGATCTCTCATGATTAAAAAGTTCTGCCTCATCCACTGGTCGGTGTTCAATTTTACTCTGTCTAGAGTGTCCTGATTGGGTGATGAAGGTTTGATGAATGTGGTTAGTCTTTTGACTTTGTTCATCATCCCCTTGGGAAAGGAATCCCTATCCAATGTGGCGGTCACTATTTCAGAGTGGTGGATGGCTTGTAATAGCTTAAAGTACCTTTTAGTCAAGTCAGTTTTCTCCCTGCGTTCTGTTTGTCCTGATCCCTGGACAACCGTCGAGTATGGGACAGAAGGAGAGGGACGCCCCCCACCCGGTTCCGCATTTTGGTGGCCACTGTTCGCCCTGTGAGCACGTTTGGAAAGCCCTGGTAGGTTACTCATATTTTTTAGCTCGTGCCAATGTTAGGCTAAGAGGTAAATTGAGTTGATAAAGTGGGTTAGCCAATAATGGGAGCTGGTGCAAAATCAAGAAAATGCTAAAAAATCAATTAAAAAGATTAATTAAAAAATTAAAAACCAATAAAAAATTATCTTTAAAGGAAAACAGATCAAAATTAAAATTAATTGGTACTCAAGGGTCTAGGTTTTTGATTAGTAATTGAACAGTCTACAGCTGTTATTTAGATCCCGAGTTAAAAGAAAGTTTCTACCCAAATAAAATCAATTTGATCAAAAAAAACCTTAAAAGAGCAATTCAATCAATTAAAAGGAATTAACAATAGCCTATTACTATTTGTTAAAAATAGTTCAGAAACTCCTTTGAGAAAAGATCAGAAAAGGTCCAAAAATTAAAATAAATAAAACATTAAAACTCAATAAAAGCAAATAAAAGGTTCCGAAAGGAACAAATAAAATTATAAAATCGAAAACAGGAGGGAGGAGGGAGGGGGAAGGGAAGGGGAGGTAATCTCCTGTACAAGGTAAAGCCTGTTTAGAGGCCGAAGGTGTATTTCAAGCCTGATTTTATTCTTAACTGAAGACCTTTGTCTCCCTCTAGTGGTTAAACCCGGCTATTGCTTTCCTTTGAAAAGGATACTTTTGTAGCTGGAAAACACATTTCAGAGACAAACAATTCAGTTTAAATCAAATCAAAGCAGCTAGGCCAAGAAAACAGTTCCTAGTTCCTTAGAGAGAGTTTGGATTAACATCAGATGTTTCTTTCAACACTACAAATAGTAACAACAACAGGAGTCCCTTTTTCCTTTTTCTTAAGACCTTTTTAGAGCAGGTGGTGTGTTTGTGGTGATATCACCTTACAGATGAGTCTTAGTCCCGTCCAGTTACTTTCCTTTTGGATAGCTTGTTGTTGCTTTTTGTCCTCAGGAAGGCTTTGTGTGGGTTGGAAGGTCCTCCGATGTCCACCTGCTCAGGCTCCAATGTTTGTTGTTCTTTGTTGGGTTAGGTTCGGGACAACGGATCCTGCTTTCTAGAGCTGTCAGTTTTAACTGACTTGTGCTTCTAAAAAAGACAGGGAATGCATAGGCCATCTGTGGATTCCCTGATTCCAACCTCACTCTGATACTCGGCAGGTCGGGCTGAGAAAGCATGTCAAATTTATTTAATGTTCAGTCCAGTGGGATATCTGGTGTTGAGTTGACGAATCCAGTATCTCTCTGTCTGCTGCCGTTGTGCAGCTGTCCAATTAATGTTGTGTTCGAGTCCGCTCACTTCTAGTGATTGAAGGCCGTGTTCCAGAAAATGTGGGACTAATTTAGTGTGCATTTCTTTCTGGTTCTTAATGTTATATCTGTGTTGTGCCAGTCGGATTCGGATGGAATTCCCTGTTTCTCCTATGTACTGGCTCCCGCATTTGTTGCATGTGATGATGTACACGCAGTTTCTTGTGTCCAGATTGATTTTCTGGAGGATGGGAAATACCTGTTTGGTTCCCCTGTTCTTTACAGATTTTTTCTCTTTAAAGAACTGCGGTTTGTTTTTGTGTGGTTGTCCCGGTTTTGGTTTTAGTTTACTTTTGACTAAGATGTCCTGTAAGTTTTTGTTTTTCCTATATGCTGATATGATCCTAAATTCCTGCATCACAGAATTGTTCCTTTGAGTGTCTTCAAAGTTCCTTTTGATTCTGTTGTTAATGTGGATACTTAGGCTCGAGTA
Source organism: Semicossyphus pulcher (assembly GCF_022749685.1). Taxonomy (NCBI): domain Eukaryota; kingdom Metazoa; phylum Chordata; class Actinopteri; order Labriformes; family Labridae; genus Semicossyphus; species Semicossyphus pulcher. The sequence continues at coordinate 117,457 of NW_027211747.1, forward strand.
AGTTGTTATCAGGGGGATGGGAGTTTTGAGGTTCTTCTCCTTTGTTTCCAGAAACGACTTTCGGATTTTCCTCAGGAAGCTCCGGGCGTAGCCTCTTTTCCTCAACGACCCATATAGAGTCTGAGTGGCCTTTTCAAATTCCGTGGACTGGCTGCAGATTCTGTGGAATCTTAAGAGTTGGGATTTAACAAGTCCTCTGAATGTGTGTTTTGGGTGGAAGCTGTTTTTGTGTAGTAATGAATGTGTGTCAGTATCTTTGAAATAAACCTTTGTGTCTAATGTGTTAGTGCGGTTAAAATCAGGGCCTTTGTATGTGGTGGTGTCTAAGAAATTAATTGAGGAGTTATGTGTGGTGTGTTTAACTTTGATCGATGTGTGGTGCGTGTTTAAGATGTTCATGAAGTCTAAAAATGTGTCTGTGCCGTGTGTCCATGTGCCCCAGATGTCATCTAAATATCTAAAGTAGTGTGTGGGTTTGTGTGTGCATTTCTCGAAGACTGTTTCTTCCCAGTCAGCCATGTAAATGTCCGCATAGGCTGGTGCGAATTTCTTGCCCATTGCTGTCCCTTTGATTTGGAGGTAAAATTCCTGGTTGAATTCAAAGTCGTTTTTCGTCAGGTTGATGAACAGGAGTTCCAGGATTTCTGCATCCGGTCTGTCTTTGTCCGGGTATTTGTTGAACCATTTCCTAACTGCTTTTAGTCCCTCTGTTGTTTCTATGTTGGTGTATAGGCTGTCTACATCTATACTGAATAAAAACGCAGACTGTGGGACGGTGATGCCTCTGATTTTGGCTACAAAATCATAGGTGTCCTTTATGTAGCTAGGATGGCGGTTCGACAGAGGATTTAGAAAGAAATCTATGTATTCTGCCGTCCTGTAGAATTCACTGTTGCAGTCAGAGACAATCGGCCTTCCTGATGGAATCTCATACGGTTTAGGCCATGTGTCTGGTGCTTTGTGAATCTTGGGTAGTAGGTAGAATATCCTGGCTCTGGGTGCTTCTTTTCCCTTTAGGTAGCTGCTCTGTTTCGTATTTATGTATTTTTTGTCCAACAGCGTATCTATGATTTTATTTATGTCCTCCACCGTTTTTAGGTAAGTGGGTTCCTGTAGTTTCCTGTAGTGTTCCTGGTTGTTGAGCTGTCTCTCAGCCTCCCAGATGTACTGTTCTCTGTCCATGATCACTATAGCGCTTCCCTTGTCTGCTGGTTTAATAACTATGTTTCTGTTTTTGGCTAGGTTCCTGAGGGCTGTTACCTCCTCCTGCGTTAGGTTACAGTGATCTCTATGTTGTTCTGGCAGTACGTCTAGTGCTTCCCTGTCTAGGGTGATCAAGTCGGTGATTTCCTGGGCAATTTGTCCCCCTCTAGGCTCCCATTTGGATGTGGGCATGAAGGGTATCCTGTCCTTTTTTCTCTTGTTTTGGAAAAAGGCTGCCAGTTTTAGTTTCCTGTGGTATATTCCTATGTCCTGTCTTAGGTTATTCCTCTGTTGTTTGTGGATATCTAGCGTGGGGATGAAGGAAAGTCCTTTTTCCAGTAGTTTTATTTGGGGCTCTGTCGGTTGAAAGTTGTTGGCCAGGAGTACTATGTTCTTGCTCCCCTCCTCAGTTTGTAGGCTTGTGGGGATGTCTAGTTTAAATGCGTCATCCAGTGTTGCAGCATCTTTTCTGCTGTTTCTGTGGTCCAGTGGACGTTGTCCCTTGCTGTTTTAAAGTCCTGTTTCCGCAGTTTTGGGATGTGATTCGTATTCTCCATGATGTACTTATTCAGTGTATCCAGGTTCCTCTGTTGTTCCGGGGGTAGTGTGTCCGAGTAGTTGATCACCGGGATGTAGATTTCTGCGTCCGGGAATGCAAGTTTGGATGCTCTGCGAGCCTTCTGCACCTGCTTTATTGTTGTTTCCTTTGGTTTGTTTTCCCTGTTATTGATCCCGAAAGAGAGCACTACTTTCTTCACCGTGGTGTTGTCCCTGTGTGCTTGTAGCAGCGGTTCCACGTGGGAGAATTTAGCGCCCGGATAGCTGTCAATCTGGACATCCTCGTTCGTGTGTGGTGGGATGTTAGCCAGATTCGAGTCACCGATGATGAGACAACTTTTCCGGGTTTTCAGGGACCAATCCAGGTTTTTCCTACTGGTTTTTGGGTGGCGTGTTGGTCTGTAAGTTGTTTTGGGAGTCTCGGTAGAGACTAGTGTCCGTTGTACAGTTACTACGGGGAAGATGTGCGCCCTGGGAGGAGTGGGGGAGGAGGGAGAGGAGGCTGGAGAAGCCGGTGCAGTGGAGAGGTCAGGAAACGGGATGGAGAGAGAGGGTGAAAGTTGATTCAAGTTAGGGTTAGTGTCCGGGGAAAGATTAGGGGACAAGGCAGCAGGAGACGGGAGCGAGGGAGAGGATGGAGGTGGGTTAGGGTTAGAGTCAGGGGAAGGATTAGGAGACGAGGCAGCAGGAGCCGGGGTAGAGAGAGAAGATGGAATTTGGTTAGGGTTAGAGTTAGGGTCGAGGGAAAGGTTAATAGATAAGGCAGGAGGGTTCAGGTCAGGCATGCAGGGTGAAAGGTTAAGATTAGGCACAGATGAGTGAGAGGTGTGGGTAGAGAGGAGGGAAGCAGAAAATGGAGAGTGAGAAGGGAGGAGAGAAGCATCCAAGTTAGATGCTGGGGAGATGAGGGAGGCAGGCGCACAGGATGCAGAGGCAGTGGGGGAGGCATGCAGGCGGGATCTCGGTCTAGGTGTTGGAGTGACCGAGTGGGTAGAGAGCTGCAGGGAAGAAGGTGCAAGTGGTGAGCCTGCCGGGGAAATCTCAGACGGCTGGAAGGCCGGAGGGGGAGTCGCGGCTGGTTCTGCGTTGCTCCTCTTTTTATTCTCACGGCTCCTGTTGTTCGGCGTGCGTCGGGTTTTTGGAATCTGAGGGAATTCTGTCTGTGACAGTGCCGGCGTGTCTGCAGGGGCGATCCTTGGAGGGATCGTCCAGGGGGCAGGATTTTCATTCTCTCCTGTGCTAGCACTCTGAGAGCTGTTGCCGGTCTCTGTCTCCCTCTCGGTTTCCTCCGTCAGCACGCTGTACCGGTTCTGAGTGGTGGTCGGTGGCTGTGAAGGTGTTGTTTTGGGGCTGTTTACGCTGATGATGATGGCCCTGGTGTGCTCCAGAGAGCTCCTGTGCAGTCTCTTGCCGAGGTTGTTCCAGGCCCAGCGTTGAGCTACTTCCCATGGTTCTCTCCAGTTTCCTGTGAGCACCTGGGAGAGCTCTGCGGACAGTCTGTCGATCTCATCAGTGTAGTGTCCATCAAGGATTACTCGAGTATTGTAGCCCCAGTTTCTAGCATTGCCTTCCAGGAGGAGCAAGGTTTTCCCTGTCGGGCAAGCTGGTTTGATGAGATCCATCAGTTCCTTCATCTTGCGTAGCAGGCTGGGAGGATCCGGTCTGGACTCTTTGTTGTGGTCCACGCTGACAGTAATATTGCGCAGGTGGTGTACCATACGGATCAAATTAAACATTATTCTCACCGTGATTTGAAAAGAGCTCTGACACTGTGTCATTTGTCTTTTCCTGTGGTGCTGTGTGTGTGCTGTGGTGTAGCCTCTCTGGTAGTGTGTGTTGTCAGCCCGGGGCTGGCGTCTACCTTTGTGGCTCATACTTACCTAACAAATTTAACAAGGCTTTAGTTGGCACCGTTAGGTATCGACCTGTGTTAGATTTGTGTTTTTGTGCTGTAGGCTGAGTCCTCCGGAGTGCTGTTTCTGCTGGAGGGCTGCTGCAGCGTGTGGAGAGGTCCTTTGTGAAGGTCTCCTGAGTAAACTGAGTAAGGTATCAACCTAAGTCAGTTTTGCTCCTTGTTGGTCCTCTGTGGAGAGAGTTCTCTTCCGTGGAGGGAGGGTTCGTCCTTCTGGTTCTTGCTGGAGGTGGAAGCTTGTCCTTTTTCTCGGTGTGTAGGTCGCGACGTTTCGATCTGGTTAGATCTTCATCAGGCAGTGTGGCTGCTCAGTGTTTTGCTGCTCTATTTGTGTCTGTGTATTTTGGGCTCCGCCCGCTTTCTCCGCCCCCTCCTTTCTCATTGATCGGTTTGATCTGGACAGTCTGCCAATGGCAGGGCTGCTTCCCCAGAGGCACGAGCTGGTTAGGTTCGGGACAACGGATCCTGCTTTCTAGAGCTGTCAGTTTTAACTGACTTGTGCTTCTAAAAAAGACAGGGAATGCATAGGCCATCTGTGGATTCCCTGATTCAAACCTCACTCTGATACTCGGCAGGTCGGGCCGAGAAAGCATGTCAAATTTATTTAATGTTCAGTCCAGTGGGATATCTGGTGTCGAGTTGACGAATCCAGTATCTCTCTGTCTGCTGCCGTTGTGCAGCTGTCCAATTAATGTTGTGTTCGAGTCCGCTCACTTCTAGTGATTGAAGGCCGTGTTCCAGAAAATGTGGGACTAATTTAGTGTGCATTTCTTTCTGGTTCTTAATGTTATATCTGTGTTGTGCCAGTCGGATTCGGATGGAATTCCCTGTTTCTCCTATGTACTGGCTCCCGCATTTGTTGCATGTGATGATGTACACGCAGTTTCTTGTGTCCAGATTGATTTTCTGGAGGATGGGAAATACCTGTTTGGTTCCCCTGTTCTTTACAGATTTTTTCTCTTTAAAGAACTGCGGTTTGTTTTTGTGTGGTTGTCCCGGTTTTGGTTTTAGTTTACTTTTGACTAAGATGTCCTGTAAGTTTTTGTTTTTCCTATATGCTGATATGATCCTAAATTCCTGCATCACAGAATTGTTCCTTTGAGTGTCTTCAAAGTTCCTTTTGATTCTGTTGTTAATGTGGATACTTAGGCTCGAGTAAGTTGTTATCAGGGGGATGGGAGTTTTGAGGTTCTTCTCCTTTGTTTCCAGAAACGACTTTCGGATTTTCCTCAGGAAGCTCCGGGCGTAGCCTCTTTTCCTCAACGACCCATATAGAGTCTGAGTGGCCTTTTCAAATTCCGTGGACTGGCTGCAGATTCTGTGGAATCTTAAGAGTTGGGATTTAACAAGTCCTCTGAATGTGTGTTTTGGGTGGAAGCTGTTTTTGTGTAGTAATGAATGTGTGTCAGTATCTTTGAAATAAACCTTTGTGTCTAATGTGTTAGTGCGGTTAAAATCAGGGCCTTTGTATGTGGTGGTGTCTAAGAAATTAATTGAGGAGTTATGTGTGGTGTGTTTAACTTTGATCGATGTGTGGTGCGTGTTTAAGATGTTCATGAAGTCTAAAAATGTGTCTGTGCCGTGTGTCCATGTGCCCCAGATGTCATCTAAATATCTAAAGTAGTGTGTGGGTTTGTGTGTGCATTTCTCGAAGACTGTTTCTTCCCAGTCAGCCATGTAAATGTCCGCATAGGCTGGTGCGAATTTCTTGCCCATTGCTGTCCCTTTGATTTGGAGGTAAAATTCCTGGTTGAATTCAAAGTCGTTTTTCGTCAGGTTGATGAACAGGAGTTCCAGGATTTCTGCATCCGGTCTGTCTTTATCCGGGTATTTGTTGAACCATTTCCTAACTGCTTTTAGTCCCTCTGTTGTTTCTATGTTAGTGTATAGGCTGTCTACATCTATACTGAATAAAAACGCAGACTGTGGGACGGTGATGCCTCTGATTTTGGCTACAAAATCATAGGTGTCCTTTATGTAGCTAGGATGGCGGTTCGACAGAGGATTTAGAAAGAAATCTATGTATTCTGCCGTCCTGTAGGATTCACTGTTGCAGTCAGAGACAATCGGCCTCCCTGATGGAATCTCATACGGTTTAGGCCATGTGTCTGGTGCTTTGTGAATCTTGGGTAGTAGGTAGAATATCCTGGCTCTGGGTGCTTCTTTTCCCTTTAGGTAGCTGCTCTGTTTCGTATTTATGTATTTTTTGTCCAACAGCGTATCTATGATTTTATTTATGTCCTCCACCGTTTTTAGGTAAGTGGGTTCCTGTAGTTTCCTGTAGTGTTCCTGGTTGTTGAGCTGTCTCTCAGCCTCCCAGATGTACTGTTCTCTGTCCATGATCACTATAGCGCTTCCCTTGTCTGCTGGTTTAATGACTATGTTTCTGTTTTTGGCTAGGTTCCTGAGGGCTGTTACCTCCTCCTGCGTTAGGTTACAGTGATCTCTATGTTGTTCTGGCAGTACGTCTAGTGCTTCCCTGTCTAGGGTGATCAAGTCGGTGATTTCCTGGGCAATTTGTCCCCCTCTAGGCTCCCATTTGGATGTGGGCATGAAGGGTATCCTGTCCTTTTTTCTCTTGTTTTGGAAAAAGGCTGCCAGTTTTAGTTTCCTGTGGTATATTCCTATGTCCTGTCTTAGGTTATTCCTCTGTTGTTTGTGGATATCTAGCGTGGGGATGAAGGAAAGTCCTTTTTCCAGTAGTTTTATTTGGGGCTCTGTCGGTTGAAAGTTGTTGGCCAGGAGTACTATGTTCTTGCTCCCCTCCTCAGTTTGTAGGCTTGTGGGGATGTCTAGTTTAAATGCGTCATCCAGTGTTGCAGCATCTTTTCTGCTGTTTCTGTGGTCCAGTGGACGTTGTCCCTTGCTGTTTTAAAGTCCTGTTTCCGCAGTTTTGGGATGTGATTCGTATTCTCCATGATGTACTTATTCAGTGTATCCAGGTTCCTCCGTTGTTCCGGGGGTAGTGTGTCCGAGTAGTTGATCACCGGGATGTAGATTTCTGCGTCCGGGAATGCAAGTTTGGATGCTCTGCGAGCCTTCTGCACCTGCTTTATTGTTGTTTCCTTTGGTTTGTTTTCCCTGTTATTGATCCCGAAAGAGAGCACTACTTTCTTCACCGTGGTGTTGTCCCTGTGTGCTTGTAGCAGCGGTTCCACGTGGGAGAATTTAGCGCCCGGATAGCTGTCAATCTGGACATCCTCGTTCGTGTGTGGTGGGATGTTAGCCAGATTCGAGTCACCGATGATGAGACAACTTTTCCGGGTTTTCAGGGACCAATCCAGGTTTTTCCTACTGGTGTTTGGGTGGCGTGTTGGTCTGTAAGTTGTTTTGGGAGTCTCGGTAGAGACTAGTGTCCGTTGTACAGTTACTACGGGGAAGATGTGCGCCCTGGGAGGAGTGGGGGAGGAGGGAGAGGAAGCTGGAGAAGCCGGTGCAGTGGAGAGGTCAGGAAACGGGATGGAGAGAGAGGGTGAAAGTTGATTCAAGTTAGGGTTAGTGTCCGGGGAAAGATTAGGGGACAAGGCAGCAGGAGACGGGAGCGAGGGAGAGGATGGAGGTGGGTTAGGGTTAGAGTCAGGGGAAGGATTAGGAGACGAGGCAGCAGGAGCCGGGGTAGAGAGAGAAGATGGAATTTGGTTAGGGTTAGAGTTAGGGTCGAGGGAAAGGTTAATAGATAAGGCAGGAGGGTTCAGGTCAGGCATGCAGGGTGAAAGGTTAAGATTAGGCACAGATGAGTGAGAGGTGTGGGTAGAGAGGAGGGAAGCAGAAAATGGAGAGTGAGAAGGGAGGAGAGAAGCATCCAAGTTAGATGCTGGGGAGATGAGGGAGGCAGGCGCACAGGATGCAGAGGCAGTGGGGGAGGCATGCAGGCGGGATCTCGGTCTAGGTGTTGGAGTGACCGAGTGGGTAGAGAGCTGCAGGGAAGAAGGTGCAAGTGGTGAGCCTGCCGGGGAAATCTCAGACGGCTGGAAGGCCGGAGGGGGAGTCGCGGCTGGTTCTGCGTTGCTCCTCTTTTTATTCTCACGGCTCCTGTTGTTCGGCGTGCGTCGGGTTTTTGGAATCTGAGGGAATTCTGTCTGTGACAGTGCCGGCGTGTCTGCAGGGGCGATCCTTGGAGGGATCGTCCAGGGGGCAGGATTTTCATTCTCTCCTGTGCTAGCACTCTGAGAGCTGTTGCCGGTCTCTGTCTCCCTCTCGGTTTCCTCCGTCAGCACGCTGTACCGGTTCTGAGTGGTGGTCGGTGGCTGTGAAGGTGTTGTTTTGGGGCTGTTTACGCTGATGATGATGGCCCTGGTGTGCTCCAGAGAGCTCCTGTGCAGTCTCTTGCCGAGGTTGTTCCAGGCCCAGCGTTAAGCTACTTCCCATGGTTCTCTCCAGTTTCCTGTGAGCACCTGGGAGAGCTCTGCGGACAGTCTGTCGATCTCATCAGTGTAGTGTCCATCAAGGATTACTCGAGTATTGTAGCCCCAGTTTCTAGCATTGCCTTCCAGGAGGAGCAAGGTTTTCCCTGTCGGGCAAGCTGGTTTGATGAGATCCATCAGTTCCTTCATCTTGCGTAGCAGGCTGGGAGGATCCGGTCTGGACTCTTTGTTGTGGTCCACGCTGACAGTAATATTGCGCAGGTGGTGTACCATACGGATCAAATTAAACATTATTCTCACCGTGATTTGAAAAGAGCTCTGACACTGTGTCATTTGTCTTTTCCTGTGGTGCTGTGTGTGTGCTGTGGTGTAGCCTCTCTGGTAGTGTGTGTTGTCAGCCCGGGGCTGGCGTCTACCTTTGTGGCTCATACTTACCTAACAAATTTAACAAGGCTTTAGTTGGCACCGTTAGGTATCGACCTGTGTTAGATTTGTGTTTTTGTGCTGTAGGCTGAGTCCTCCGGAGTGCTGTTTCTGCTGGAGGGCTGCTGCAGCGTGTGGAGAGGTCCTTTGTGAAGGTCTCCTGAGTAAACTGAGTAAGGTATCAACCTAAGTCAGTTTTGCTCCTTGTTGGTCCTCTGTGGAGAGAGTTCTCTTCCGTGGAGGGAGGGTTCGTCCTTCTGGTTCTTGCTGGAGGTGGAAGCTTGTCCTTTTTCTCGGTGTGTAGGTCGCGACGTTTCGATCTGGTTAGATCTTCATCAGGCAGTGTGGCTGCTCAGTGTTTTGCTGCTCTATTTGTGTCTGTGTATTTTGGGCTCCGCCCGCTTTCTCCGCCCCCTCCTTTCTCATTGATCGGTTTGATCTGGACAGTCTGCCAATGGCAGGGCTGCTTCCCCAGAGGCACGAGCTGGTTAGGTTCGGGACAACGGATCCTGCTTTCTAGAGCTGTCAGTTTTAACTGACTTGTGCTTCTAAAAAAGACAGGGAATGCATAGGCCATCTGTGGATTCCCTGATTCAAACCTCACTCTGATACTCGGCAGGTCGGGCCGAGAAAGCATGTCAAATTTATTTAATGTTCAGTCCAGTGGGATATCTGGTGTCGAGTTGACGAATCCAGTATCTCTCTGTCTGCTGCCGTTGTGCAGCTGTCCAATTAATGTTGTGTTCGAGTCCGCTCACTTCTAGTGATTGAAGGCCGTGTTCCAGAAAATGTGGGACTAATTTAGTGTGCATTTCTTTCTGGTTCTTAATGTTATATCTGTGTTGTGCCAGTCGGATTCGGATGGAATTCCCTGTTTCTCCTATGTACTGGCTCCCGCATTTGTTGCATGTGATGATGTACACGCAGTTTCTTGTGTCCAGATTGATTTTCTGGAGGATGGGAAATACCTGTTTGGTTCCCCTGTTCTTTACAGATTTTTTCTCTTTAAAGAACTGCGGTTTGTTTTTGTGTGGTTGTCCCGGTTTTGGTTTTAGTTTACTTTTGACTAAGATGTCCTGTAAGTTTTTGTTTTTCCTATATGCTGATATGATCCTAAATTCCTGCATCACAGAATTGTTCCTTTGAGTGTCTTCAAAGTTCCTTTTGATTCTGTTGTTAATGTGGATACTTAGGCTCGAGTAAGTTGTTATCAGGGGGATGGGAGTTTTGAGGTTCTTCTCCTTTGTTTCCAGAAACGACTTTCGGATTTTCCTCAGGAAGCTCCGGGCGTAGCCTCTTTTCCTCAACGACCCATATAGAGTCTGAGTGGCCTTTTCAAATTCCGTGGACTGGCTGCAGATTCTGTGGAATCTTAAGAGTTGGGATTTAACAAGTCCTCTGAATGTGTGTTTTGGGTGGAAGCTGTTTTTGTGTAGTAATGAATGTGTGTCAGTATCTTTGAAATAAACCTTTGTGTCTAATGTGTTAGTGCGGTTAAAATCAGGGCCTTTGTATGTGGTGGTGTCTAAGAAATTAATTGAGGAGTTATGTGTGGTGTGTTTAACTTTGATCGATGTGTGGTGCGTGTTTAAGATGTTCATGAAGTCTAAAAATGTGTCTGTGCCGTGTGTCCATGTGCCCCAGATGTCATCTAAATATCTAAAGTAGTGTGTGGGTTTGTGTGTGCATTTCTCGAAGACTGTTTCTTCCCAGTCAGCCATGTAAATGTCCGCATAGGCTGGTGCGAATTTCTTGCCCATTGCTGTCCCTTTGATTTGGAGGTAAAATTCCTGGTTGAATTCAAAGTCGTTTTTCGTCAGGTTGATGAACAGGAGTTCCAGGATTTCTGCATCCGGTCTGTCTTTATCCGGGTATTTGTTGAACCATTTCCTAACTGCTTTTAGTCCCTCTGTTGTTTCTATGTTAGTGTATAGGCTGTCTACATCTATACTGAATAAAAACGCAGACTGTGGGACGGTGATGCCTCTGATTTTGGCTACAAAATCATAGGTGTCCTTTATGTAGCTAGGATGGCGGTTCGACAGAGGATTTAGAAAGAAATCTATGTATTCTGCCGTCCTGTAGGATTCACTGTTGCAGTCAGAGACAATCGGCCTCCCTGATGGAATCTCATACGGTTTAGGCCATGTGTCTGGTGCTTTGTGAATCTTGGGTAGTAGGTAGAATATCCTGGCTCTGGGTGCTTCTTTTCCCTTTAGGTAGCTGCTCTGTTTCGTATTTATGTATTTTTTGTCCAACAGCGTATCTATGATTTTATTTATGTCCTCCACCGTTTTTAGGTAAGTGGGTTCCTGTAGTTTCCTGTAGTGTTCCTGGTTGTTGAGCTGTCTCTCAGCCTCCCAGATGTACTGTTCTCTGTCCATGATCACTATAGCGCTTCCCTTGTCTGCTGGTTTAATGACTATGTTTCTGTTTTTGGCTAGGTTCCTGAGGGCTGTTACCTCCTCCTGCGTTAGGTTACAGTGATCTCTATGTTGTTCTGGCAGTACGTCTAGTGCTTCCCTGTCTAGGGTGATCAAGTCGGTGATTTCCTGGGCAATTTGTCCCCCTCTAGGCTCCCATTTGGATGTGGGCATGAAGGGTATCCTGTCCTTTTTTCTCTTGTTTTGGAAAAAGGCTGCCAGTTTTAGTTTCCTGTGGTATATTCCTATGTCCTGTCTTAGGTTATTCCTCTGTTGTTTGTGGATATCTAGCGTGGGGATGAAGGAAAGTCCTTTTTCCAGTAGTTTTATTTGGGGCTCTGTCGGTTGAAAGTTGTTGGCCAGGAGTACTATGTTCTTGCTCCCCTCCTCAGTTTGTAGGCTTGTGGGGATGTCTAGTTTAAATGCGTCATCCAGTGTTGCAGCATCTTTTCTGCTGTTTCTGTGGTCCAGTGGACGTTGTCCCTTGCTGTTTTAAAGTCCTGTTTCCGCAGTTTTGGGATGTGATTCGTATTCTCCATGATGTACTTATTCAGTGTATCCAGGTTCCTCCGTTGTTCCGGGGGTAGTGTGTCCGAGTAGTTGATCACCGGGATGTAGATTTCTGCGTCCGGGAATGCAAGTTTGGATGCTCTGCGAGCCTTCTGCACCTGCTTTATTGTTGTTTCCTTTGGTTTGTTTTCCCTGTTATTGATCCCGAAAGAGAGCACTACTTTCTTCACCGTGGTGTTGTCCCTGTGTGCTTGTAGCAGCGGTTCCACGTGGGAGAATTTAGCGCCCGGATAGCTGTCAATCTGGACATCCTCGTTCGTGTGTGGTGGGATGTTAGCCAGATTCGAGTCACCGATGATGAGACAACTTTTCCGGGTTTTCAGGGACCAATCCAGGTTTTTCCTACTGGTGTTTGGGTGGCGTGTTGGTCTGTAAGTTGTTTTGGGAGTCTCGGTAGAGACTAGTGTCCGTTGTACAGTTACTACGGGGAAGATGTGCGCCCTGGGAGGAGTGGGGGAGGAGGGAGAGGAAGCTGGAGAAGCCGGTGCAGTGGAGAGGTCAGGAAACGGGATGGAGAGAGAGGGTGAAAGTTGATTCAAGTTAGGGTTAGTGTCCGGGGAAAGATTAGGGGACAAGGCAGCAGGAGACGGGAGCGAGGGAGAGGATGGAGGTGGGTTAGGGTTAGAGTCAGGGGAAGGATTAGGAGACGAGGCAGCAGGAGCCGGGGTAGAGAGAGAAGATGGAATTTGGTTAGGGTTAGAGTTAGGGTCGAGGGAAAGGTTAATAGATAAGGCAGGAGGGTTCAGGTCAGGCATGCAGGGTGAAAGGTTAAGATTAGGCACAGATGAGTGAGAGGTGTGGGTAGAGAGGAGGGAAGCAGAAAATGGAGAGTGAGAAGGGAGGAGAGAAGCATCCAAGTTAGATGCTGGGGAGATGAGGGAGGCAGGCGCACAGGATGCAGAGGCAGTGGGGGAGGCATGCAGGCGGGATCTCGGTCTAGGTGTTGGAGTGACCGAGTGGGTAGAGAGCTGCAGGGAAGAAGGTGCAAGTGGTGAGCCTGCCGGGGAAATCTCAGACGGCTGGAAGGCCGGAGGGGGAGTCGCGGCTGGTTCTGCGTTGCTCCTCTTTTTATTCTCACGGCTCCTGTTGTTCGGCGTGCGTCGGGTTTTTGGAATCTGAGGGAATTCTGTCTGTGACAGTGCCGGCGTGTCTGCAGGGGCGATCCTTGGAGGGATCGTCCAGGGGGCAGGATTTTCATTCTCTCCTGTGCTAGCACTCTGAGAGCTGTTGCCGGTCTCTGTCTCCCTCTCGGTTTCCTCCGTCAGCACGCTGTACCGGTTCTGAGTGGTGGTCGGTGGCTGTGAAGGTGTTGTTTTGGGGCTGTTTACGCTGATGATGATGGCCCTGGTGTGCTCCAGAGAGCTCCTGTGCAGTCTCTTGCCGAGGTTGTTCCAGGCCCAGCGTTGAGCTACTTCCCATGGTTCTCTCCAGTTTCCTGTGAGCACCTGGGAGAGCTCTGCGGACAGTCTGTCGATCTCATCAGTGTAGTGTCCATCAAGGATTACTCGAGTATTGTAGCCCCAGTTTCTAGCATTGCCTTCCAGGAGGAGCAAGGTTTTCCCTGTCGGGCAAGCTGGTTTGATGAGATCCATCAGTTCCTTCATCTTGCGTAGCAGGCTGGGAGGATCCGGTCTGGACTCTTTGTTGTGGTCCACGCTGACAGTAATATTGCGCAGGTGGTGTACCATACGGATCAAATTAAACATTATTCTCACCGTGATTTGAAAAGAGCTCTGACACTGTGTCATTTGTCTTTTCCTGTGGTGCTGTGTGTGTGCTGTGGTGTAGCCTCTCTGGTAGTGTGTGTTGTCAGCCCGGGGCTGGCGTCTACCTTTGTGGCTCATACTTACCTAACAAATTTAACAAGGCTTTAGTTGGCACCGTTAGGTATCGACCTGTGTTAGATTTGTGTTTTTGTGCTGTAGGCTGAGTCCTCCGGAGTGCTGTTTCTGCTGGAGGGCTGCTGCAGCGTGTGGAGAGGTCCTTTGTGAAGGTCTCCTGAGTAAACTGAGTAAGGTATCAACCTAAGTCAGTTTTGCTCCTTGTTGGTCCTCTGTGGAGAGAGTTCTCTTCCGTGGAGGGAGGGTTCGTCCTTCTGGTTCTTGCTGGAGGTGGAAGCTTGTCCTTTTTCTCGGTGTGTAGGTCGCGACGTTTCGATCTGGTTAGATCTTCATCAGGCAGTGTGGCTGCTCAGTGTTTTGCTGCTCTATTTGTGTCTGTGTATTTTGGGCTCCGCCCGCTTTCTCCGCCCCCTCCTTTCTCATTGATCGGTTTGATCTGGACAGTCTGCCAATGGCAGGGCTGCTTCCCCAGAGGCACGAGCTGGTTAGGTTCGGGACAACGGATCCTGCTTTCTAGAGCTGTCAGTTTTAACTGACTTGTGCTTCTAAAAAAGACAGGGAATGCATAGGCCATCTGTGGATTCCCTGATTCAAACCTCACTCTGATACTCGGCAGGTCGGGCCGAGAAAGCATGTCAAATTTATTTAATGTTCAGTCCAGTGGGATATCTGGTGTCGAGTTGACGAATCCAGTATCTCTCTGTCTGCTGCCGTTGTGCAGCTGTCCAATTAATGTTGTGTTCGAGTCCGCTCACTTCTAGTGATTGAAGGCCGTGTTCCAGAAAATGTGGGACTAATTTAGTGTGCATTTCTTTCTGGTTCTTAATGTTATATCTGTGTTGTGCCAGTCGGATTCGGATGGAATTCCCTGTTTCTCCTATGTACTGGCTCCCGCATTTGTTGCATGTGATGATGTACATGCAGTTTCTTGTGTCCAGATTGATTTTCTGGAGGATGGGAAATACCTGTTTGGTTCCCCTGTTCTTTACAGATTTTTTCTCTTTAAAGAACTGCGGTTTGTTTTTGTGTGGTTGTCCCGGTTTTGGTTTTAGTTTACTTTTGACTAAGATGTCCTGTAAGTTTTTGTTTTTCCTATATGCTGATATGATCCTAAATTCCTGCATCACAGAATTGTTCCTTTGAGTGTCTTCAAAGTTCCTTTTGATTCTGTTGTTAATGTGGATACTTAGGCTCGAGTAAGTTGTTATCAGGGGGATGGGAGTTTTGAGGTTCTTCTCCTTTGTTTCCAGAAACGACTTTCGGATTTTCCTCAGGAAGCTCCGGGCGTAGCCTCTTTTCCTCAACGACCCATATAGAGTCTGAGTGGCCTTTTCAAATTCCGTGGACTGGCTGCAGATTCTGTGGAATCTTAAGAGTTGGGATTTAACAAGTCCTCTGAATGTGTGTTTTGGGTGGAAGCTGTTTTTGTGTAGTAATGAATGTGTGTCAGTATCTTTGAAATAAACCTTTGTGTCTAATGTGTTAGTGCGGTTAAAATCAGGGCCTTTGTATGTGGTGGTGTCTAAGAAATTAATTGAGGAGTTATGTGTGGTGTGTTTAACTTTGATCGATGTGTGGTGCGTGTTTAAGATGTTCATGAAGTCTAAAAATGTGTCTGTGCCGTGTGTCCATGTGCCCCAGATGTCATCTAAATATCTAAAGTAGTGTGTGGGTTTGTGTGTGCATTTCTCGAAGACTGTTTCTTCCCAGTCAGCCATGTAAATGTCCGCATAGGCTGGTGCGAATTTCTTGCCCATTGCTGTCCCTTTGATTTGGAGGTAAAATTCCTGGTTGAATTCAAAGTCGTTTTTCGTCAGGTTGATGAACAGGAGTTCCAGGATTTCTGCATCCGGTCTGTCTTTATCCGGGTATTTGTTGAACCATTTCCTAACTGCTTTTAGTCCCTCTGTTGTTTCTATGTTAGTGTATAGGCTGTCTACATCTATACTGAATAAAAACGCAGACTGTGGGACGGTGATGCCTCTGATTTTGGCTACAAAATCATAGGTGTCCTTTATGTAGCTAGGATGGCGGTTCGACAGAGGATTTAGAAAGAAATCTATGTATTCTGCCGTCCTGTAGGATTCACTGTTGCAGTCAGAGACAATCGGCCTCCCTGATGGAATCTCATACGGTTTAGGCCATGTGTCTGGTGCTTTGTGAATCTTGGGTAGTAGGTAGAATATCCTGGCTCTGGGTGCTTCTTTTCCCTTTAGGTAGCTGCTCTGTTTCGTATTTATGTATTTTTTGTCCAACAGCGTATCTATGATTTTATTTATGTCCTCCACCGTTTTTAGGTAAGTGGGTTCCTGTAGTTTCCTGTAGTGTTCCTGGTTGTTGAGCTGTCTCTCAGCCTCCCAGATGTACTGTTCTCTGTCCATGATCACTATAGCGCTTCCCTTGTCTGCTGGTTTAATGACTATGTTTCTGTTTTTGGCTAGGTTCCTGAGGGCTGTTACCTCCTCCTGCGTTAGGTTACAGTGATCTCTATGTTGTTCTGGCAGTACGTCTAGTGCTTCCCTGTCTAGGGTGATCAAGTCGGTGATTTCCTGGGCAATTTGTCCCCCTCTAGGCTCCCATTTGGATGTGGGCATGAAGGGTATCCTGTCCTTTTTTCTCTTGTTTTGGAAAAAGGCTGCCAGTTTTAGTTTCCTGTGGTATATTCCTATGTCCTGTCTTAGGTTATTCCTCTGTTGTTTGTGGATATCTAGCGTGGGGATGAAGGAAAGTCCTTTTTCCAGTAGTTTTATTTGGGGCTCTGTCGGTTGAAAGTTGTTGGCCAGGAGTACTATGTTCTTGCTCCCCTCCTCAGTTTGTAGGCTTGTGGGGATGTCTAGTTTAAATGCGTCATCCAGTGTTGCAGCATCTTTTCTGCTGTTTCTGTGGTCCAGTGGACGTTGTCCCTTGCTGTTTTAAAGTCCTGTTTCCGCAGTTTTGGGATGTGATTCGTATTCTCCATGATGTACTTATTCAGTGTATCCAGGTTCCTCCGTTGTTCCGGGGGTAGTGTGTCCGAGTAGTTGATCACCGGGATGTAGATTTCTGCGTCCGGGAATGCAAGTTTGGATGCTCTGCGAGCCTTCTGCACCTGCTTTATTGTTGTTTCCTTTGGTTTGTTTTCCCTGTTATTGATCCCGAAAGAGAGCACTACTTTCTTCACCGTGGTGTTGTCCCTGTGTGCTTGTAGCAGCGGTTCCACGTGGGAGAATTTAGCGCCCGGATAGCTGTCAATCTGGACATCCTCGTTCGTGTGTGGTGGGATGTTAGCCAGATTCGAGTCACCGATGATGAGACAACTTTTCCGGGTTTTCAGGGACCAATCCAGGTTTTTCCTACTGGTGTTTGGGTGGCGTGTTGGTCTGTAAGTTGTTTTGGGAGTCTCGGTAGAGACTAGTGTCCGTTGTACAGTTACTACGGGGAAGATGTGCGCCCTGGGAGGAGTGGGGGAGGAGGGAGAGGAAGCTGGAGAAGCCGGTGCAGTGGAGAGGTCAGGAAACGGGATGGAGAGAGAGGGTGAAAGTTGATTCAAGTTAGGGTTAGTGTCCGGGGAAAGATTAGGGGACAAGGCAGCAGGAGACGGGAGCGAGGGAGAGGATGGAGGTGGGTTAGGGTTAGAGTCAGGGGAAGGATTAGGAGACGAGGCAGCAGGAGCCGGGGTAGAGAGAGAAGATGGAATTTGGTTAGGGTTAGAGTTAGGGTCGAGGGAAAGGTTAATAGATAAGGCAGGAGGGTTCAGGTCAGGCATGCAGGGTGAAAGGTTAAGATTAGGCACAGATGAGTGAGAGGTGTGGGTAGAGAGGAGGGAAGCAGAAAATGGAGAGTGAGAAGGGAGGAGAGAAGCATCCAAGTTAGATGCTGGGGAGATGAGGGAGGCAGGCGCACAGGATGCAGAGGCAGTGGGGGAGGCATGCAGGCGGGATCTCGGTCTAGGTGTTGGAGTGACCGAGTGGGTAGAGAGCTGCAGGGAAGAAGGTGCAAGTGGTGAGCCTGCCGGGGAAATCTCAGACGGCTGGAAGGCCGGAGGGGGAGTCGCGGCTGGTTCTGCGTTGCTCCTCTTTTTATTCTCACGGCTCCTGTTGTTCGGCGTGCGTCGGGTTTTTGGAATCTGAGGGAATTCTGTCTGTGACAGTGCCGGCGTGTCTGCAGGGGCGATCCTTGGAGGGATCGTCCAGGGGGCAGGATTTTCATTCTCTCCTGTGCTAGCACTCTGAGAGCTGTTGCCGGTCTCTGTCTCCCTCTCGGTTTCCTCCGTCAGCACGCTGTACCGGTTCTGAGTGGTGGTCGGTGGCTGTGAAGGTGTTGTTTTGGGGCTGTTTACGCTGATGATGATGGCCCTGGTGTGCTCCAGAGAGCTCCTGTGCAGTCTCTTGCCGAGGTTGTTCCAGGCCCAGCGTTGAGCTACTTCCCATGGTTCTCTCCAGTTTCCTGTGAGCACCTGGGAGAGCTCTGCGGACAGTCTGTCGATCTCATCAGTGTAGTGTCCATCAAGGATTACTCGAGTATTGTAGCCCCAGTTTCTAGCATTGCCTTCCAGGAGGAGCAAGGTTTTCCCTGTCGGGCAAGCTGGTTTGATGAGATCCATCAGTTCCTTCATCTTGCGTAGCAGGCTGGGAGGATCCGGTCTGGACTCTTTGTTGTGGTCCACGCTGACAGTAATATTGCGCAGGTGGTGTACCATACGGATCAAATTAAACATTATTCTCACCGTGATTTGAAAAGAGCTCTGACACTGTGTCATTTGTCTTTTCCTGTGGTGCTGTGTGTGTGCTGTGGTGTAGCCTCTCTGGTAGTGTGTGTTGTCAGCCCGGGGCTGGCGTCTACCTTTGTGGCTCATACTTACCTAACAAATTTAACAAGGCTTTAGTTGGCACCGTTAGGTATCGACCTGTGTTAGATTTGTGTTTTTGTGCTGTAGGCTGAGTCCTCCGGAGTGCTGTTTCTGCTGGAGGGCTGCTGCAGCGTGTGGAGAGGTCCTTTGTGAAGGTCTCCTGAGTAAACTGAGTAAGGTATCAACCTAAGTCAGTTTTGCTCCTTGTTGGTCCTCTGTGGAGAGAGTTCTCTTCCGTGGAGGGAGGGTTCGTCCTTCTGGTTCTTGCTGGAGGTGGAAGCTTGTCCTTTTTCTCGGTGTGTAGGTCGCGACGTTTCGATCTGGTTAGATCTTCATCAGGCAGTGTGGCTGCTCAGTGTTTTGCTGCTCTATTTGTGTCTGTGTATTTTGGGCTCCGCCCGCTTTCTCCGCCCCCTCCTTTCTCATTGATCGGTTTGATCTGGACAGTCTGCCAATGGCAGGGCTGCTTCCCCAGAGGCACGAGCTGGTTAGGTTCGGGACAACGGATCCTGCTTTCTAGAGCTGTCAGTTTTAACTGACTTGTGCTTCTAAAAAAGACAGGGAATGCATAGGCCATCTGTGGATTCCCTGATTCAAACCTCACTCTGATACTCGGCAGGTCGGGCCGAGAAAGCATGTCAAATTTATTTAATGTTCAGTCCAGTGGGATATCTGGTGTCGAGTTGACGAATCCAGTATCTCTCTGTCTGCTGCCGTTGTGCAGCTGTCCAATTAATGTTGTGTTCGAGTCCGCTCACTTCTAGTGATTGAAGGCCGTGTTCCAGAAAATGTGGGACTAATTTAGTGTGCATTTCTTTCTGGTTCTTAATGTTATATCTGTGTTGTGCCAGTCGGATTCGGATGGAATTCCCTGTTTCTCCTATGTACTGGCTCCCGCATTTGTTGCATGTGATGATGTACATGCAGTTTCTTGTGTCCAGATTGATTTTCTGGAGGATGGGAAATACCTGTTTGGTTCCCCTGTTCTTTACAGATTTTTTCTCTTTAAAGAACTGCGGTTTGTTTTTGTGTGGTTGTCCCGGTTTTGGTTTTAGTTTACTTTTGACTAAGATGTCCTGTAAGTTTTTGTTTTTCCTATATGCTGATATGATCCTAAATTCCTGCATCACAGAATTGTTCCTTTGAGTGTCTTCAAAGTTCCTTTTGATTCTGTTGTTAATGTGGATACTTAGGCTCGAGTAAGTTGTTATCAGGGGGATGGGAGTTTTGAGGTTCTTCTCCTTTGTTTCCAGAAACGACTTTCGGATTTTCCTCAGGAAGCTCCGGGCGTAGCCTCTTTTCCTCAACGACCCATATAGAGTCTGAGTGGCCTTTTCAAATTCCGTGGACTGGCTGCAGATTCTGTGGAATCTTAAGAGTTGGGATTTAACAAGTCCTCTGAATGTGTGTTTTGGGTGGAAGCTGTTTTTGTGTAGTAATGAATGTGTGTCAGTATCTTTGAAATAAACCTTTGTGTCTAATGTGTTAGTGCGGTTAAAATCAGGGCCTTTGTATGTGGTGGTGTCTAAGAAATTAATTGAGGAGTTATGTGTGGTGTGTTTAACTTTGATCGATGTGTGGTGCGTGTTTAAGATGTTCATGAAGTCTAAAAATGTGTCTGTGCCGTGTGTCCATGTGCCCCAGATGTCATCTAAATATCTAAAGTAGTGTGTGGGTTTGTGTGTGCATTTCTCGAAGACTGTTTCTTCCCAGTCAGCCATGTAAATGTCCGCATAGGCTGGTGCGAATTTCTTGCCCATTGCTGTCCCTTTGATTTGGAGGTAAAATTCCTGGTTGAATTCAAAGTCGTTTTTCGTCAGGTTGATGAACAGGAGTTCCAGGATTTCTGCATCCGGTCTGTCTTTATCCGGGTATTTGTTGAACCATTTCCTAACTGCTTTTAGTCCCTCTGTTGTTTCTATGTTAGTGTATAGGCTGTCTACATCTATACTGAATAAAAACGCAGACTGTGGGACGGTGATGCCTCTGATTTTGGCTACAAAATCATAGGTGTCCTTTATGTAGCTAGGATGGCGGTTCGACAGAGGATTTAGAAAGAAATCTATGTATTCTGCCGTCCTGTAGGATTCACTGTTGCAGTCAGAGACAATCGGCCTCCCTGATGGAATCTCATACGGTTTAGGCCATGTGTCTGGTGCTTTGTGAATCTTGGGTAGTAGGTAGAATATCCTGGCTCTGGGTGCTTCTTTTCCCTTTAGGTAGCTGCTCTGTTTCGTATTTATGTATTTTTTGTCCAACAGCGTATCTATGATTTTATTTATGTCCTCCACCGTTTTTAGGTAAGTGGGTTCCTGTAGTTTCCTGTAGTGTTCCTGGTTGTTGAGCTGTCTCTCAGCCTCCCAGATGTACTGTTCTCTGTCCATGATCACTATAGCGCTTCCCTTGTCTGCTGGTTTAATGACTATGTTTCTGTTTTTGGCTAGGTTCCTGAGGGCTGTTACCTCCTCCTGCGTTAGGTTACAGTGATCTCTATGTTGTTCTGGCAGTACGTCTAGTGCTTCCCTGTCTAGGGTGATCAAGTCGGTGATTTCCTGGGCAATTTGTCCCCCTCTAGGCTCCCATTTGGATGTGGGCATGAAGGGTATCCTGTCCTTTTTTCTCTTGTTTTGGAAAAAGGCTGCCAGTTTTAGTTTCCTGTGGTATATTCCTATGTCCTGTCTTAGGTTATTCCTCTGTTGTTTGTGGATATCTAGCGTGGGGATGAAGGAAAGTCCTTTTTCCAGTAGTTTTATTTGGGGCTCTGTCGGTTGAAAGTTGTTGGCCAGGAGTACTATGTTCTTGCTCCCCTCCTCAGTTTGTAGGCTTGTGGGGATGTCTAGTTTAAATGCGTCATCCAGTGTTGCAGCATCTTTTCTGCTGTTTCTGTGGTCCAGTGGACGTTGTCCCTTGCTGTTTTAAAGTCCTGTTTCCGCAGTTTTGGGATGTGATTCGTATTCTCCATGATGTACTTATTCAGTGTATCCAGGTTCCTCCGTTGTTCCGGGGGTAGTGTGTCCGAGTAGTTGATCACCGGGATGTAGATTTCTGCGTCCGGGAATGCAAGTTTGGATGCTCTGCGAGCCTTCTGCACCTGCTTTATTGTTGTTTCCTTTGGTTTGTTTTCCCTGTTATTGATCCCGAAAGAGAGCACTACTTTCTTCACCGTGGTGTTGTCCCTGTGTGCTTGTAGCAGCGGTTCCACGTGGGAGAATTTAGCGCCCGGATAGCTGTCAATCTGGACATCCTCGTTCGTGTGTGGTGGGATGTTAGCCAGATTCGAGTCACCGATGATGAGACAACTTTTCCGGGTTTTCAGGGACCAATCCAGGTTTTTCCTACTGGTGTTTGGGTGGCGTGTTGGTCTGTAAGTTGTTTTGGGAGTCTCGGTAGAGACTAGTGTCCGTTGTACAGTTACTACGGGGAAGATGTGCGCCCTGGGAGGAGTGGGGGAGGAGGGAGAGGAAGCTGGAGAAGCCGGTGCAGTGGAGAGGTCAGGAAACGGGATGGAGAGAGAGGGTGAAAGTTGATTCAAGTTAGGGTTAGTGTCCGGGGAAAGATTAGGGGACAAGGCAGCAGGAGACGGGAGCGAGGGAGAGGATGGAGGTGGGTTAGGGTTAGAGTCAGGGGAAGGATTAGGAGACGAGGCAGCAGGAGCCGGGGTAGAGAGAGAAGATGGAATTTGGTTAGGGTTAGAGTTAGGGTCGAGGGAAAGGTTAATAGATAAGGCAGGAGGGTTCAGGTCAGGCATGCAGGGTGAAAGGTTAAGATTAGGCACAGATGAGTGAGAGGTGTGGGTAGAGAGGAGGGAAGCAGAAAATGGAGAGTGAGAAGGGAGGAGAGAAGCATCCAAGTTAGATGCTGGGGAGATGAGGGAGGCAGGCGCACAGGATGCAGAGGCAGTGGGGGAGGCATGCAGGCGGGATCTCGGTCTAGGTGTTGGAGTGACCGAGTGGGTAGAGAGCTGCAGGGAAGAAGGTGCAAGTGGTGAGCCTGCCGGGGAAATCTCAGACGGCTGGAAGGCCGGAGGGGGAGTCGCGGCTGGTTCTGCGTTGCTCCTCTTTTTATTCTCACGGCTCCTGTTGTTCGGCGTGCGTCGGGTTTTTGGAATCTGAGGGAATTCTGTCTGTGACAGTGCCGGCGTGTCTGCAGGGGCGATCCTTGGAGGGATCGTCCAGGGGGCAGGATTTTCATTCTCTCCTGTGCTAGCACTCTGAGAGCTGTTGCCGGTCTCTGTCTCCCTCTCGGTTTCCTCCGTCAGCACGCTGTACCGGTTCTGAGTGGTGGTCGGTGGCTGTGAAGGTGTTGTTTTGGGGCTGTTTACGCTGATGATGATGGCCCTGGTGTGCTCCAGAGAGCTCCTGTGCAGTCTCTTGCCGAGGTTGTTCCAGGCCCAGCGTTGAGCTACTTCCCATGGTTCTCTCCAGTTTCCTGTGAGCACCTGGGAGAGCTCTGCGGACAGTCTGTCGATCTCATCAGTGTAGTGTCCATCAAGGATTACTCGAGTATTGTAGCCCCAGTTTCTAGCATTGCCTTCCAGGAGGAGCAAGGTTTTCCCTGTCGGGCAAGCTGGTTTGATGAGATCCATCAGTTCCTTCATCTTGCGTAGCAGGCTGGGAGGATCCGGTCTGGACTCTTTGTTGTGGTCCACGCTGACAGTAATATTGCGCAGGTGGTGTACCATACGGATCAAATTAAACATTATTCTCACCGTGATTTGAAAAGAGCTCTGACACTGTGTCATTTGTCTTTTCCTGTGGTGCTGTGTGTGTGCTGTGGTGTAGCCTCTCTGGTAGTGTGTGTTGTCAGCCCGGGGCTGGCGTCTACCTTTGTGGCTCATACTTACCTAACAAATTTAACAAGGCTTTAGTTGGCACCGTTAGGTATCGACCTGTGTTAGATTTGTGTTTTTGTGCTGTAGGCTGAGTCCTCCGGAGTGCTGTTTCTGCTGGAGGGCTGCTGCAGCGTGTGGAGAGGTCCTTTGTGAAGGTCTCCTGAGTAAACTGAGTAAGGTATCAACCTAAGTCAGTTTTGCTCCTTGTTGGTCCTCTGTGGAGAGAGTTCTCTTCCGTGGAGGGAGGGTTCGTCCTTCTGGTTCTTGCTGGAGGTGGAAGCTTGTCCTTTTTCTCGGTGTGTAGGTCGCGACGTTTCGATCTGGTTAGATCTTCATCAGGCAGTGTGGCTGCTCAGTGTTTTGCTGCTCTATTTGTGTCTGTGTATTTTGGGCTCCGCCCGCTTTCTCCGCCCCCTCCTTTCTCATTGATCGGTTTGATCTGGACAGTCTGCCAATGGCAGGGCTGCTTCCCCAGAGGCACGAGCTGGTTAGGTTCGGGACAACGGATCCTGCTTTCTAGAGCTGTCAGTTTTAACTGACTTGTGCTTCTAAAAAAGACAGGGAATGCATAGGCCATCTGTGGATTCCCTGATTCAAACCTCACTCTGATACTCGGCAGGTCGGGCCGAGAAAGCATGTCAAATTTATTTAATGTTCAGTCCAGTGGGATATCTGGTGTCGAGTTGACGAATCCAGTATCTCTCTGTCTGCTGCCGTTGTGCAGCTGTCCAATTAATGTTGTGTTCGAGTCCGCTCACTTCTAGTGATTGAAGGCCGTGTTCCAGAAAATGTGGGACTAATTTAGTGTGCATTTCTTTCTGGTTCTTAATGTTATATCTGTGTTGTGCCAGTCGGATTCGGATGGAATTCCCTGTTTCTCCTATGTACTGGCTCCCGCATTTGTTGCATGTGATGATGTACACGCAGTTTCTTGTGTCCAGATTGATTTTCTGGAGGATGGGAAATACCTGTTTGGTTCCCCTGTTCTTTACAGATTTTTTCTCTTTAAAGAACTGCGGTTTGTTTTTGTGTGGTTGTCCCGGTTTTGGTTTTAGTTTACTTTTGACTAAGATGTCCTGTAAGTTTTTGTTTTTCCTATATGCTGATATGATCCTAAATTCCTGCATCACAGAATTGTTCCTTTGAGTGTCTTCAAAGTTCCTTTTGATTCTGTTGTTAATGTGGATACTTAGGCTCGAGTAAGTTGTTATCAGGGGGATGGGAGTTTTGAGGTTCTTCTCCTTTGTTTCCAGAAACGACTTTCGGATTTTCCTCAGGAAGCTCCGGGCGTAGCCTCTTTTCCTCAACGACCCATATAGAGTCTGAGTGGCCTTTTCAAATTCCGTGGACTGGCTGCAGATTCTGTGGAATCTTAAGAGTTGGGATTTAACAAGTCCTCTGAATGTGTGTTTTGGGTGGAAGCTGTTTTTGTGTAGTAATGAATGTGTGTCAGTATCTTTGAAATAAACCTTTGTGTCTAATGTGTTAGTGCGGTTAAAATCAGGGCCTTTGTATGTGGTGGTGTCTAAGAAATTAATTGAGGAGTTATGTGTGGTGTGTTTAACTTTGATCGATGTGTGGTGCGTGTTTAAGATGTTCATGAAGTCTAAAAATGTGTCTGTGCCGTGTGTCCATGTGCCCCAGATGTCATCTAAATATCTAAAGTAGTGTGTGGGTTTGTGTGTGCATTTCTCGAAGACTGTTTCTTCCCAGTCAGCCATGTAAATGTCCGCATAGGCTGGTGCGAATTTCTTGCCCATTGCTGTCCCTTTGATTTGGAGGTAAAATTCCTGGTTGAATTCAAAGTCGTTTTTCGTCAGGTTGATGAACAGGAGTTCCAGGATTTCTGCATCCGGTCTGTCTTTATCCGGGTATTTGTTGAACCATTTCCTAACTGCTTTTAGTCCCTCTGTTGTTTCTATGTTAGTGTATAGGCTGTCTACATCTATACTGAATAAAAACGCAGACTGTGGGACGGTGATGCCTCTGATTTTGGCCACAAAATCATAGGTGTCCTTTATGTAGCTAGGATGGCGGTTCGACAGAGGATTTAGAAAGAAATCTATGTATTCTGCCGTCCTGTAGGATTCACTGTTGCAGTCAGAGACAATCGGCCTCCCTGATGGAATCTCATACGGTTTAGGCCATGTGTCTGGTGCTTTGTGAATCTTGGGTAGTAGGTAGAATATCCTGGCTCTGGGTGCTTCTTTTCCCTTTAGGTAGCTGCTCTGTTTCGTATTTATGTATTTTTTGTCCAACAGCGTATCTATGATTTTATTTATGTCCTCCACCGTTTTTAGGTAAGTGGGTTCCTGTAGTTTCCTGTAGTGTTCCTGGTTGTTGAGCTGTCTCTCAGCCTCCCAGATGTACTGTTCTCTGTCCATGATCACTATAGCGCTTCCCTTGTCTGCTGGTTTAATGACTATGTTTCTGTTTTTGGCTAGGTTCCTGAGGGCTGTTACCTCCTCCTGCGTTAGGTTACAGTGATCTCTATGTTGTTCTGGCAGTACGTCTAGTGCTTCCCTGTCTAGGGTGATCAAGTCGGTGATTTCCTGGGCAATTTGTCCCCCTCTAGGCTCCCATTTGGATGTGGGCATGAAGGGTATCCTGTCCTTTTTTCTCTTGTTTTGGAAAAAGGCTGCCAGTTTTAGTTTCCTGTGGTATATTCCTATGTCCTGTCTTAGGTTATTCCTCTGTTGTTTGTGGATATCTAGCGTGGGGATGAAGGAAAGTCCTTTTTCCAGTAGTTTTATTTGGGGCTCTGTCGGTTGAAAGTTGTTGGCCAGGAGTACTATGTTCTTGCTCCCCTCCTCAGTTTGTAGGCTTGTGGGGATGTCTAGTTTAAATGCGTCATCCAGTGTTGCAGCATCTTTTCTGCTGTTTCTGTGGTCCAGTGGACGTTGTCCCTTGCTGTTTTAAAGTCCTGTTTCCGCAGTTTTGGGATGTGATTCGTATTCTCCATGATGTACTTATTCAGTGTATCCAGGTTCCTCCGTTGTTCCGGGGGTAGTGTGTCCGAGTAGTTGATCACCGGGATGTAGATTTCTGCGTCCGGGAATGCAAGTTTGGATGCTCTGCGAGCCTTCTGCACCTGCTTTATTGTTGTTTCCTTTGGTTTGTTTTCCCTGTTATTGATCCCGAAAGAGAGCACTACTTTCTTCACCGTGGTGTTGTCCCTGTGTGCTTGTAGCAGCGGTTCCACGTGGGAGAATTTAGCGCCCGGATAGCTGTCAATCTGGACATCCTCGTTCGTGTGTGGTGGGATGTTAGCCAGATTCGAGTCACCGATGATGAGACAACTTTTCCGGGTTTTCAGGGACCAATCCAGGTTTTTCCTACTGGTGTTTGGGTGGCGTGTTGGTCTGTAAGTTGTTTTGGGAGTCTCGGTAGAGACTAGTGTCCGTTGTACAGTTACTACGGGGAAGATGTGCGCCCTGGGAGGAGTGGGGGAGGAGGGAGAGGAAGCTGGAGAAGCCGGTGCAGTGGAGAGGTCAGGAAACGGGATGGAGAGAGAGGGTGAAAGTTGATTCAAGTTAGGGTTAGTGTCCGGGGAAAGATTAGGGGACAAGGCAGCAGGAGACGGGAGCGAGGGAGAGGATGGAGGTGGGTTAGGGTTAGAGTCAGGGGAAGGATTAGGAGACGAGGCAGCAGGAGCCGGGGTAGAGAGAGAAGATGGAATTTGGTTAGGGTTAGAGTTAGGGTCGAGGGAAAGGTTAATAGATAAGGCAGGAGGGTTCAGGTCAGGCATGCAGGGTGAAAGGTTAAGATTAGGCACAGATGAGTGAGAGGTGTGGGTAGAGAGGAGGGAAGCAGAAAATGGAGAGTGAGAAGGGAGGAGAGAAGCATCCAAGTTAGATGCTGGGGAGATGAGGGAGGCAGGCGCACAGGATGCAGAGGCAGTGGGGGAGGCATGCAGGCGGGATCTCGGTCTAGGTGTTGGAGTGACCGAGTGGGTAGAGAGCTGCAGGGAAGAAGGTGCAAGTGGTGAGCCTGCCGGGGAAATCTCAGACGGCTGGAAGGCCGGAGGGGGAGTCGCGGCTGGTTCTGCGTTGCTCCTCTTTTTATTCTCACGGCTCCTGTTGTTCGGCGTGCGTCGGGTTTTTGGAATCTGAGGGAATTCTGTCTGTGACAGTGCCGGCGTGTCTGCAGGGGCGATCCTTGGAGGGATCGTCCAGGGGGCAGGATTTTCATTCTCTCCTGTGCTAGCACTCTGAGAGCTGTTGCCGGTCTCTGTCTCCCTCTCGGTTTCCTCCGTCAGCACGCTGTACCGGTTCTGAGTGGTGGTCGGTGGCTGTGAAGGTGTTGTTTTGGGGCTGTTTACGCTGATGATGATGGCCCTGGTGTGCTCCAGAGAGCTCCTGTGCAGTCTCTTGCCGAGGTTGTTCCAGGCCCAGCGTTGAGCTACTTCCCATGGTTCTCTCCAGTTTCCTGTGAGCACCTGGGAGAGCTCTGCGGACAGTCTGTCGATCTCATCAGTGTAGTGTCCATCAAGGATTACTCGAGTATTGTAGCCCCAGTTTCTAGCATTGCCTTCCAGGAGGAGCAAGGTTTTCCCTGTCGGGCAAGCTGGTTTGATGAGATCCATCAGTTCCTTCATCTTGCGTAGCAGGCTGGGAGGATCCGGTCTGGACTCTTTGTTGTGGTCCACGCTGACAGTAATATTGCGCAGGTGGTGTACCATACGGATCAAATTAAACATTATTCTCACCGTGATTTGAAAAGAGCTCTGACACTGTGTCATTTGTCTTTTCCTGTGGTGCTGTGTGTGTGCTGTGGTGTAGCCTCTCTGGTAGTGTGTGTTGTCAGCCCGGGGCTGGCGTCTACCTTTGT
Organism: Semicossyphus pulcher; assembly: GCF_022749685.1. Lineage (NCBI taxonomy): Eukaryota > Metazoa > Chordata > Actinopteri > Labriformes > Labridae > Semicossyphus > Semicossyphus pulcher. The sequence goes on from NW_027211747.1 coordinate 145,240, forward strand.
GGCTCATACTTACCTAACAAATTTAACAAGGCTTTAGTTGGCACCGTTAGGTATCGACCTGTGTTAGATTTGTGTTTTTGTGCTGTAGGCTGAGTCCTCCGGAGTGCTGTTTCTGCTGGAGGGCTGCTGCAGCGTGTGGAGAGGTCCTTTGTGAAGGTCTCCTGAGTAAACTGAGTAAGGTATCAACCTAAGTCAGTTTTGCTCCTTGTTGGTCCTCTGTGGAGAGAGTTCTCTTCCGTGGAGGGAGGGTTCGTCCTTCTGGTTCTTGCTGGAGGTGGAAGCTTGTCCTTTTTCTCGGTGTGTAGGTCGCGACGTTTCGATCTGGTTAGATCTTCATCAGGCAGTGTGGCTGCTCAGTGTTTTGCTGCTCTATTTGTGTCTGTGTATTTTGGGCTCCGCCCGCTTTCTCCGCCCCCTCCTTTCTCATTGATCGGTTTGATCTGGACAGTCTGCCAATGGCAGGGCTGCTTCCCCAGAGGCACGAGCTGGTTAGGTTCGGGACAACGGATCCTGCTTTCTAGAGCTGTCAGTTTTAACTGACTTGTGCTTCTAAAAAAGACAGGGAATGCATAGGCCATCTGTGGATTCCCTGATTCAAACCTCACTCTGATACTCGGCAGGTCGGGCCGAGAAAGCATGTCAAATTTATTTAATGTTCAGTCCAGTGGGATATCTGGTGTCGAGTTGACGAATCCAGTATCTCTCTGTCTGCTGCCGTTGTGCAGCTGTCCAATTAATGTTGTGTTCGAGTCCGCTCACTTCTAGTGATTGAAGGCCGTGTTCCAGAAAATGTGGGACTAATTTAGTGTGCATTTCTTTCTGGTTCTTAATGTTATATCTGTGTTGTGCCAGTCGGATTCGGATGGAATTCCCTGTTTCTCCTATGTACTGGCTCCCGCATTTGTTGCATGTGATGATGTACACGCAGTTTCTTGTGTCCAGATTGATTTTCTGGAGGATGGGAAATACCTGTTTGGTTCCCCTGTTCTTTACAGATTTTTTCTCTTTAAAGAACTGCGGTTTGTTTTTGTGTGGTTGTCCCGGTTTTGGTTTTAGTTTACTTTTGACTAAGATGTCCTGTAAGTTTTTGTTTTTCCTATATGCTGATATGATCCTAAATTCCTGCATCACAGAATTGTTCCTTTGAGTGTCTTCAAAGTTCCTTTTGATTCTGTTGTTAATGTGGATACTTAGGCTCGAGTAAGTTGTTATCAGGGGGATGGGAGTTTTGAGGTTCTTCTCCTTTGTTTCCAGAAACGACTTTCGGATTTTCCTCAGGAAGCTCCGGGCGTAGCCTCTTTTCCTCAACGACCCATATAGAGTCTGAGTGGCCTTTTCAAATTCCGTGGACTGGCTGCAGATTCTGTGGAATCTTAAGAGTTGGGATTTAACAAGTCCTCTGAATGTGTGTTTTGGGTGGAAGCTGTTTTTGTGTAGTAATGAATGTGTGTCAGTATCTTTGAAATAAACCTTTGTGTCTAATGTGTTAGTGCGGTTAAAATCAGGGCCTTTGTATGTGGTGGTGTCTAAGAAATTAATTGAGGAGTTATGTGTGGTGTGTTTAACTTTGATCGATGTGTGGTGCGTGTTTAAGATGTTCATGAAGTCTAAAAATGTGTCTGTGCCGTGTGTCCATGTGCCCCAGATGTCATCTAAATATCTAAAGTAGTGTGTGGGTTTGTGTGTGCATTTCTCGAAGACTGTTTCTTCCCAGTCAGCCATGTAAATGTCCGCATAGGCTGGTGCGAATTTCTTGCCCATTGCTGTCCCTTTGATTTGGAGGTAAAATTCCTGGTTGAATTCAAAGTCGTTTTTCGTCAGGTTGATGAACAGGAGTTCCAGGATTTCTGCATCCGGTCTGTCTTTATCCGGGTATTTGTTGAACCATTTCCTAACTGCTTTTAGTCCCTCTGTTGTTTCTATGTTAGTGTATAGGCTGTCTACATCTATACTGAATAAAAACGCAGACTGTGGGACGGTGATGCCTCTGATTTTGGCTACAAAATCATAGGTGTCCTTTATGTAGCTAGGATGGCGGTTCGACAGAGGATTTAGAAAGAAATCTATGTATTCTGCCGTCCTGTAGGATTCACTGTTGCAGTCAGAGACAATCGGCCTCCCTGATGGAATCTCATACGGTTTAGGCCATGTGTCTGGTGCTTTGTGAATCTTGGGTAGTAGGTAGAATATCCTGGCTCTGGGTGCTTCTTTTCCCTTTAGGTAGCTGCTCTGTTTCGTATTTATGTATTTTTTGTCCAACAGCGTATCTATGATTTTATTTATGTCCTCCACCGTTTTTAGGTAAGTGGGTTCCTGTAGTTTCCTGTAGTGTTCCTGGTTGTTGAGCTGTCTCTCAGCCTCCCAGATGTACTGTTCTCTGTCCATGATCACTATAGCGCTTCCCTTGTCTGCTGGTTTAATGACTATGTTTCTGTTTTTGGCTAGGTTCCTGAGGGCTGTTACCTCCTCCTGCGTTAGGTTACAGTGATCTCTATGTTGTTCTGGCAGTACGTCTAGTGCTTCCCTGTCTAGGGTGATCAAGTCGGTGATTTCCTGGGCAATTTGTCCCCCTCTAGGCTCCCATTTGGATGTGGGCATGAAGGGTATCCTGTCCTTTTTTCTCTTGTTTTGGAAAAAGGCTGCCAGTTTTAGTTTCCTGTGGTATATTCCTATGTCCTGTCTTAGGTTATTCCTCTGTTGTTTGTGGATATCTAGCGTGGGGATGAAGGAAAGTCCTTTTTCCAGTAGTTTTATTTGGGGCTCTGTCGGTTGAAAGTTGTTGGCCAGGAGTACTATGTTCTTGCTCCCCTCCTCAGTTTGTAGGCTTGTGGGGATGTCTAGTTTAAATGCGTCATCCAGTGTTGCAGCATCTTTTCTGCTGTTTCTGTGGTCCAGTGGACGTTGTCCCTTGCTGTTTTAAAGTCCTGTTTCCGCAGTTTTGGGATGTGATTCGTATTCTCCATGATGTACTTATTCAGTGTATCCAGGTTCCTCCGTTGTTCCGGGGGTAGTGTGTCCGAGTAGTTGATCACCGGGATGTAGATTTCTGCGTCCGGGAATGCAAGTTTGGATGCTCTGCGAGCCTTCTGCACCTGCTTTATTGTTGTTTCCTTTGGTTTGTTTTCCCTGTTATTGATCCCGAAAGAGAGCACTACTTTCTTCACCGTGGTGTTGTCCCTGTGTGCTTGTAGCAGCGGTTCCACGTGGGAGAATTTAGCGCCCGGATAGCTGTCAATCTGGACATCCTCGTTCGTGTGTGGTGGGATGTTAGCCAGATTCGAGTCACCGATGATGAGACAACTTTTCCGGGTTTTCAGGGACCAATCCAGGTTTTTCCTACTGGTGTTTGGGTGGCGTGTTGGTCTGTAAGTTGTTTTGGGAGTCTCGGTAGAGACTAGTGTCCGTTGTACAGTTACTACGGGGAAGATGTGCGCCCTGGGAGGAGTGGGGGAGGAGGGAGAGGAAGCTGGAGAAGCCGGTGCAGTGGAGAGGTCAGGAAACGGGATGGAGAGAGAGGGTGAAAGTTGATTCAAGTTAGGGTTAGTGTCCGGGGAAAGATTAGGGGACAAGGCAGCAGGAGACGGGAGCGAGGGAGAGGATGGAGGTGGGTTAGGGTTAGAGTCAGGGGAAGGATTAGGAGACGAGGCAGCAGGAGCCGGGGTAGAGAGAGAAGATGGAATTTGGTTAGGGTTAGAGTTAGGGTCGAGGGAAAGGTTAATAGATAAGGCAGGAGGGTTCAGGTCAGGCATGCAGGGTGAAAGGTTAAGATTAGGCACAGATGAGTGAGAGGTGTGGGTAGAGAGGAGGGAAGCAGAAAATGGAGAGTGAGAAGGGAGGAGAGAAGCATCCAAGTTAGATGCTGGGGAGATGAGGGAGGCAGGCGCGCAGGATGCAGAGGCGGTGGGGGAGGCATGCAGGCGGGATCTCGGTCTAGGTGTTGGAGTGACCGAGTGGGTAGAGAGCTGCAGGGAAGAAGGTGCAAGTGGTGAGCCTGCCGGGGAAATCTCAGACGGCTGGAAGGCCGGAGGGGGAGTCGCGGCTGGTTCTGCGTTGCTCCTCTTTTTATTCTCACGGCTCCTGTTGTTCGGCGTGCGTCGGGTTTTTGGAATCTGAGGGAATTCTGTCTGTGACAGTGCCGGCGTGTCTGCAGGGGCGATCCTTGGAGGGATCGTCCAGGGGGCAGGATTTTCATTCTCTCCTGTGCTAGCACTCTGAGAGCTGTTGCCGGTCTCTGTCTCCCTCTCGGTTTCCTCCGTCAGCACGCTGTACCGGTTCTGAGTGGTGGTCGGTGGCTGTGAAGGTGTTGTTTTGGGGCTGTTTACGCTGATGATGATGGCCCTGGTGTGCTCCAGAGAGCTCCTGTGCAGTCTCTTGCCGAGGTTGTTCCAGGCCCAGCGTTGAGCTACTTCCCATGGTTCTCTCCAGTTTCCTGTGAGCACCTGGGAGAGCTCTGCGGACAGTCTGTCGATCTCATCAGTGTAGTGTCCATCAAGGATTACTCGAGTATTGTAGCCCCAGTTTCTAGCATTGCCTCCCAGGAGGAGCAAGGTTTTCCCTGTCGGGCAAGCTGATTTGATGAGATCCATCAGTTCCTTCATCTTGCGTAGCAGGCTGGGAGGATCCGGTCTGGACTCTTTGTTGTGGTCCACGCTGACAGTAATATTGCGCAGGTGGTGTACCATACGGATAGGGTTAGGGTTAGGTTCGGGACAACGGATCCTGCTTTCTAGAGCTGTCAGTTTTAACTGACTTGTGCTTCTAAAAAAGACAGGGAATGCATAGGCCATCTGTGGATTCCCTGATTCCAACCTCACTCTGATACTCGGCAGGTCGGGCTGAGAAAGCATGTCAAATTTATTTAATGTTCAGTCCAGTGGGATATCTGGTGTCGAGTTGACGAATCCAGTATCTCTCTGTCTGCTGCCGTTGTGCAGCTGTCCAATTAATGTTGTGTTCGAGTCCGCTCACTTCTAGTGATTGAAGGCCGTGTTCCAGAAAATGTGGGACTAATTTAGTGTGCATTTCTTTCTGGTTCTTAATGTTATATCTGTGTTGTGCCAGTCGGATTCGGATGGAATTCCCTGTTTCTCCTATGTACTGGCTCCCGCATTTGTTGCATGTGATGATGTACACGCAGTTTCTTGTGTCCAGATTGATTTTCTGGAGGATGGGAAATACCTGTTTGGTTCCCCTGTTCTTTACAGATTTTTTCTCTTTAAAGAACTGCGGTTTGTTTTTGTGTGGTTGTCCCGGTTTTGGTTTTAGTTTACTTTTGACTAAGATGTCCTGTAAGTTTTTGTTTTTCCTATATGCTGATATGATCCTAAATTCCTGCATCACAGAATTGTTCCTTTGAGTGTCTTCAAAGTTCCTTTTGATTCTGTTGTTAATGTGGATACTTAGGCTCGAGTAAGTTGTTATCAGGGGGATGGGAGTTTTGAGGTTCTTCTCCTTTGTTTCCAGAAACGACTTTCGGATTTTCCTCAGGAAGCTCCGGGCGTAGCCTCTTTTCCTCAACGACCCATATAGAGTCTGAGTGGCCTTTTCAAATTCCGTGGACTGGCTGCAGATTCTGTGGAATCTTAAGAGTTGGGATTTAACAAGTCCTCTGAATGTGTGTTTTGGGTGGAAGCTGTTTTTGTGTAGTAATGAATGTGTGTCAGTATCTTTGAAATAAACCTTTGTGTCTAATGTGTTAGTGCGGTTAAAATCAGGGCCTTTGTATGTGGTGGTGTCTAAGAAATTAATTGAGGAGTTATGTGTGGTGTGTTTAACTTTGATCGATGTGTGGTGCGTGTTTAAGATGTTCATGAAGTCTAAAAATGTGTCTGTGCCGTGTGTCCATGTGCCCCAGATGTCATCTAAATATCTAAAGTAGTGTGTGGGTTTGTGTGTGCATTTCTCGAAGACTGTTTCTTCCCAGTCAGCCATGTAAATGTCCGCATAGGCTGGTGCGAATTTCTTGCCCATTGCTGTCCCTTTGATTTGGAGGTAAAATTCCTGGTTGAATTCAAAGTCGTTTTTCGTCAGGTTGATGAACAGGAGTTCCAGGATTTCTGCATCCGGTCTGTCTTTGTCCGGGTATTTGTTGAACCATTTCCTAACTGCTTTTAGTCCCTCTGTTGTTTCTATGTTGGTGTATAGGCTGTCTACATCTATACTGAATAAAAACGCAGACTGTGGGACGGTGATGCCTCTGATTTTGGCTACAAAATCATAGGTGTCCTTTATGTAGCTAGGATGGCGGTTCGACAGAGGATTTAGAAAGAAATCTATGTATTCTGCCGTCCTGTAGGATTCACTGTTGCAGTCAGAGACAATCGGCCTTCCTGATGGAATCTCATACGGTTTAGGCCATGTGTCTGGTGCTTTGTGAATCTTGGGTAGTAGGTAGAATATCCTGGCTCTGGGTGCTTCTTTTCCCTTTAGGTAGCTGCTCTGTTTCGTATTTATGTATTTTTTGTCCAACAGCGTATCTATGATTTTATTTATGTCCTCCACCGTTTTTAGGTAAGTGGGTTCCTGTAGTTTCCTGTAGTGTTCCTGGTTGTTGAGCTGTCTCTCAGCCTCCCAGATGTACTGTTCTCTGTCCATGATCACTATAGCGCTTCCCTTGTCTGCTGGTTTAATGACTATGTTTCTGTTTTTGGCTAGGTTCCTGAGGGCTGTTACCTCCTCCTGCGTTAGGTTACAGTGATCTCTATGTTGTTCTGGCAGTACGTCTAGTGCTTCCCTGTCTAGGGTGATCAAGTCGGTGATTTCCTGGGCAATTTGTCCCCCTCTAGGCTCCCATTTGGATGTGGGCATGAAGGGTATCCTGTCCTTTTTTCTCTTGTTTTGGAAAAAGGCTGCCAGTTTTAGTTTCCTGTGGTATATTCCTATGTCCTGTCTTAGGTTATTCCTCTGTTGTTTGTGGATATCTAGCGTGGGGATGAAGGAAAGTCCTTTTTCCAGTAGTTTTATTTGGGGCTCTGTCGGTTGAAAGTTGTTGGCCAGGAGTACTATGTTCTTGCTCCCCTCCTCAGTTTGTAGGCTTGTGGGGATGTCTAGTTTAAATGCGTCATCCAGTGTTGCAGCATCTTTTCTGCTGTTTCTGTGGTCCAGTGGACGTTGTCCCTTGCTGTTTTAAAGTCCTGTTTCCGCAGTTTTGGGATGTGATTCGTATTCTCCATGATGTACTTATTCAGTGTATCCAGGTTCCTCTGTTGTTCCGGGGGTAGTGTGTCCGAGTAGTTGATCACCGGGATGTAGATTTCTGCGTCCGGGAATGCAAGTTTGGATGCTCTGCGAGCCTTCTGCACCTGCTTTATTGTTGTTTCCTTTGGTTTGTTTTCCCTGTTATTGATCCCGAAAGAGAGCACTACTTTCTTCACCGTGGTGTTGTCCCTGTGTGCTTGTAGCAGCGGTTCCACGTGGGAGAATTTAGCGCCCGGATAGCTGTCAATCTGGACATCCTCGTTCGTGTGTGGTGGGATGTTAGCCAGATTCGAGTCACCGATGATGAGACAACTTTTCCGGGTTTTCAGGGACCAATCCAGGTTTTTCCTACTGGTGTTTGGGTGGCGTGTTGGTCTGTAAGTTGTTTTGGGAGTCTCGGTAGAGACTAGTGTCCGTTGTACAGTTACTACGGGGAAGATGTGCGCCCTGGGAGGAGTGGGGGAGGAGGGAGAGGAGGCTGGAGAAGCCGGTGCAGTGGAGAGGTCAGGAAACGGGATGGAGAGAGAGGGTGAAAGTTGATTCAAGTTAGGGTTAGTGTCCGGGGAAAGATTAGGGGACAAGGCAGCAGGAGACGGGAGCGAGGGAGAGGATGGAGGTGGGTTAGGGTTAGAGTCAGGGGAAGGATTAGGAGACGAGGCAGCAGGAGCCGGGGTAGAGAGAGAAGATGGAATTTGGTTAGGGTTAGAGTTAGGGTCGAGGGAAAGGTTAATAGATAAGGCAGGAGGGTTCAGGTCAGGCATGCAGGGTGAAAGGTTAAGATTAGGCACAGATGAGTGAGAGGTGTGGGTAGAGAGGAGGGAAGCAGAAAAAGGAGAGTGAGAAGGGAGGAGAGAAGCATCCAAGTTAGATGCTGGGGAGATGAGGGAGGCAGGCGCACAGGATGCAGAGGCAGTGGGGGAGGCATGCAGGCGGGATCTCGGTCTAGGTGTTGGAGTGACCGAGTGGGTAGAGAGCTGCAGGGAAGAAGGTGCAAGTGGTGAGCCTGCCGGGGAAATCTCAGACGGCTGGAAGGCCGGAGGGGGAGTCGCGGCTGGTTCTGCGTTGCTCCTCTTTTTATTCTCACGGCTCCTGTTGTTCGGCGTGCGTCGGGTTTTTGGAATCTGAGGGAATTCTGTCTGTGACAGTGCCGGCGTGTCTGCAGGGGCGATCCTTGGAGGGATCGTCCAGGGGGCAGGATTTTCATTCTCTCCTGTGCTAGCACTCTGAGAGCTGTTGCCGGTCTCTGTCTCCCTCTCGGTTTCCTCCGTCAGCACGCTGTACCGGTTCTGAGTGGTGGTCGGTGGCTGTGAAGGTGTTGTTTTGGGGCTGTTTACGCTGATGATGATGGCCCTGGTGTGCTCCAGAGAGCTCCTGTGCAGTCTCTTGCCGAGGTTGTTCCAGGCCCAGCGTTGAGCTACTTCCCATGGTTCTCTCCAGTTTCCTGTGAGCACCTGGGAGAGCTCTGCGGACAGTCTGTCGATCTCATCAGTGTAGTGTCCATCAAGGATTACTCGAGTATTGTAGCCCCAGTTTCTAGCATTGCCTTCCAGGAGGAGCAAGGTTTTCCCTGTCGGGCAAGCTGGTTTGATGAGATCCATCAGTTCCTTCATCTTGCGTAGCAGGCTGGGAGGATCCGGTCTGGACTCTTTGTTGTGGTCCACGCTGACAGTAATATTGCGCAGGTGGTGTACCATACGGATCAAATTAAACATTATTCTCACCGTGATTTGAAAAGAGCTCTGACACTGTGTCATTTGTCTTTTCCTGTGGTGCTGTGTGTGTGCTGTGGTGTAGCCTCTCTGGTAGTGTGTGTTGTCAGCCCGGGGCTGGCGTCTACCTTTGTGGCTCATACTTACCTAACAAATTTAACAAGGCTTTAGTTGGCACCGTTAGGTATCGACCTGTGTTAGATTTGTGTTTTTGTGCTGTAGGCTGAGTCCTCCGGAGTGCTGTTTCTGCTGGAGGGCTGCTGCAGCGTGTGGAGAGGTCCTTTGTGAAGGTCTCCTGAGTAAACTGAGTAAGGTATCAACCTAAGTCAGTTTTGCTCCTTGTTGGTCCTCTGTGGAGAGAGTTCTCTTCCGTGGAGGGAGGGTTCGTCCTTCTGGTTCTTGCTGGAGGTGGAAGCTTGTCCTTTTTCTCGGTGTGTAGGTCGCGACGTTTCGATCTGGTTAGATCTTCATCAGGCAGTGTGGCTGCTCAGTGTTTTGCTGCTCTATTTGTGTCTGTGTATTTTGGGCTCCGCCCGCTTTCTCCGCCCCCTCCTTTCTCATTGATCGGTTTGATCTGGACAGTCTGCCAATGGCAGGGCTGCTTCCCCAGAGGCACGAGCTGGTTAGGTTCGGGACAACGGATCCTGCTTTCTAGAGCTGTCAGTTTTAACTGACTTGTGCTTCTAAAAAAGACAGGGAATGCATAGGCCATCTGTGGATTCCCTGATTCCAACCTCACTCTGATACTCGGCAGGTCGGGCTGAGAAAGCATGTCAAATTTATTTAATGTTCAGTCCAGTGGGATATCTGGTGTCGAGTTGACGAATCCAGTATCTCTCTGTCTGCTGCCGTTGTGCAGCTGTCCAATTAATGTTGTGTTCGAGTCCGCTCACTTCTAGTGATTGAAGGCCGTGTTCCAGAAAATGTGGGACTAATTTAGTGTGCATTTCTTTCTGGTTCTTAATGTTATATCTGTGTTGTGCCAGTCGGATTCGGATGGAATTCCCTGTTTCTCCTATGTACTGGCTCCCGCATTTGTTGCATGTGATGATGTACACGCAGTTTCTTGTGTCCAGATTGATTTTCTGGAGGATGGGAAATACCTGTTTGGTTCCCCTGTTCTTTACAGATTTTTTCTCTTTAAAGAACTGCGGTTTGTTTTTGTGTGGTTGTCCCGGTTTTGGTTTTAGTTTACTTTTGACTAAGATGTCCTGTAAGTTTTTGTTTTTCCTATATGCTGATATGATCCTAAATTCCTGCATCACAGAATTGTTCCTTTGAGTGTCTTCAAAGTTCCTTTTGATTCTGTTGTTAATGTGGATACTTAGGCTCGAGTAAGTTGTTATCAGGGGGATGGGAGTTTTGAGGTTCTTCTCCTTTGTTTCCAGAAACGACTTTCGGATTTTCCTCAGGAAGCTCCGGGCGTAGCCTCTTTTCCTCAACGACCCATATAGAGTCTGAGTGGCCTTTTCAAATTCCGTGGACTGGCTGCAGATTCTGTGGAATCTTAAGAGTTGGGATTTAACAAGTCCTCTGAATGTGTGTTTTGGGTGGAAGCTGTTTTTGTGTAGTAATGAATGTGTGTCAGTATCTTTGAAATAAACCTTTGTGTCTAATGTGTTAGTGCGGTTAAAATCAGGGCCTTTGTATGTGGTGGTGTCTAAGAAATTAATTGAGGAGTTATGTGTGGTGTGTTTAACTTTGATCGATGTGTGGTGCGTGTTTAAGATGTTCATGAAGTCTAAAAATGTGTCTGTGCCGTGTGTCCATGTGCCCCAGATGTCATCTAAATATCTAAAGTAGTGTGTGGGTTTGTGTGTGCATTTCTCGAAGACTGTTTCTTCCCAGTCAGCCATGTAAATGTCCGCATAGGCTGGTGCGAATTTCTTGCCCATTGCTGTCCCTTTGATTTGGAGGTAAAATTCCTGGTTGAATTCAAAGTCGTTTTTCGTCAGGTTGATGAACAGGAGTTCCAGGATTTCTGCATCCGGTCTGTCTTTGTCCGGGTATTTGTTGAACCATTTCCTAACTGCTTTTAGTCCCTCTGTTGTTTCTATGTTGGTGTATAGGCTGTCTACATCTATACTGAATAAAAACGCAGACTGTGGGACGGTGATGCCTCTGATTTTGGCTACAAAATCATAGGTGTCCTTTATGTAGCTAGGATGGCGGTTCGACAGAGGATTTAGAAAGAAATCTATGTATTCTGCCGTCCTGTAGGATTCACTGTTGCAGTCAGAGACAATCGGCCTTCCTGATGGAATCTCATACGGTTTAGGCCATGTGTCTGGTGCTTTGTGAATCTTGGGTAGTAGGTAGAATATCCTGGCTCTGGGTGCTTCTTTTCCCTTTAGGTAGCTGCTCTGTTTCGTATTTATGTATTTTTTGTCCAACAGCGTATCTATGATTTTATTTATGTCCTCCACCGTTTTTAGGTAAGTGGGTTCCTGTAGTTTCCTGTAGTGTTCCTGGTTGTTGAGCTGTCTCTCAGCCTCCCAGATGTACTGTTCTCTGTCCATGATCACTATAGCGCTTCCCTTGTCTGCTGGTTTAATGACTATGTTTCTGTTTTTGGCTAGGTTCCTGAGGGCTGTTACCTCCTCCTGCGTTAGGTTACAGTGATCTCTATGTTGTTCTGGCAGTACGTCTAGTGCTTCCCTGTCTAGGGTGATCAAGTCGGTGATTTCCTGGGCAATTTGTCCCCCTCTAGGCTCCCATTTGGATGTGGGCATGAAGGGTATCCTGTCCTTTTTTCTCTTGTTTTGGAAAAAGGCTGCCAGTTTTAGTTTCCTGTGGTATATTCCTATGTCCTGTCTTAGGTTATTCCTCTGTTGTTTGTGGATATCTAGCGTGGGGATGAAGGAAAGTCCTTTTTCCAGTAGTTTTATTTGGGGCTCTGTCGGTTGAAAGTTGTTGGCCAGGAGTACTATGTTCTTGCTCCCCTCCTCAGTTTGTAGGCTTGTGGGGATGTCTAGTTTAAATGCGTCATCCAGTGTTGCAGCATCTTTTCTGCTGTTTCTGTGGTCCAGTGGACGTTGTCCCTTGCTGTTTTAAAGTCCTGTTTCCGCAGTTTTGGGATGTGATTCGTATTCTCCATGATGTACTTATTCAGTGTATCCAGGTTCCTCTGTTGTTCCGGGGGTAGTGTGTCCGAGTAGTTGATCACCGGGATGTAGATTTCTGCGTCCGGGAATGCAAGTTTGGATGCTCTGCGAGCCTTCTGCACCTGCTTTATTGTTGTTTCCTTTGGTTTGTTTTCCCTGTTATTGATCCCGAAAGAGAGCACTACTTTCTTCACCGTGGTGTTGTCCCTGTGTGCTTGTAGCAGCGGTTCCACGTGGGAGAATTTAGCGCC